>NC_056749.1:53326366-53396366 GCF_019279795.1 Protopterus annectens
CAGTGTAAAGGGGGAAGTCCAGTCGGTCACGAAGTACCCATTTTCAGTGGCGGCCCGGGGAGAAAAGCTCCATAGGCAGTACAATCAAGGTTGCATAATGCAAGAGGTAAAATACAATGTCCAAAACAATCAGGAAGATGTGAAATGCAGAGTATACATAGTAAGAGTGCAAACACTTTTTTTTTTTTTTTTTTTTTTGCTTTAGGTAATTACATATTTTCATTATTTTCATACTTACAGTCAACTAAAAGTCAGCTAAAACCATTTTGATGGAAAATAGAAATGAAATAAGAGAGCAGATTGGTGCTGGAGTATAGAGGGCATTAGTGAAAAAAATCTCTTGGATTTATGTAATGTGAAAGCAAGAAGTTATTTAGTATTATAATGTAATATAAGGAGTCTGTGTAGGGAGCTGGGGATCTGCATGCAGTGATACATGAAACAGGAGGGGAGGGTGGACATTACTTAGTATTACAATGTAACAATGTAATATAAGGAGTCTGTGCAGGGAGATGGGGAGCTGCAGGAACTGATATAGGAGAGGAGGTTGGACATTACTTAGTATTACAATGTAACAATGTAATATAAGGAGTCTGTGTAGGGAGCTGGGGATCTGCAGGCAGTGATACAGGAGGGGAGGGTGGACATTACTTAGTGTTACAATGTAATATAAGGAGTCTGTGTAGGGAGATGGGGACCTGCAGGCAGTGATACAGGAGGTGAGGGTGGACATTACTTAGTATTACAATGTAACAATGTAATATAAGGAGCCTGTGTAGGGAGCTGGGGATCTGCAGGCAGTGATACAGTAGGGGAGGGTGGTCATTACTTAGTGTTACAATGTAATATAAGGAGCCTGTGTAGGGAGATGCGGACCTGCAGGCAGTGATACAGGAGGGAAGGTTTGACCTTGTATAGCATTACAATCTAACAATGTAATTTAAGGTATCTGTGTAGGGTGATGGGGACTTGCAGGCAGTGATACAGGATGACAAGCCTTATCTGCAAGGCCATGGAGCGTATTATCATGGAACATAAACAAAGACATTGGCAACCTTCAAACACTGGACCCCACCCAGTTTGGGTTTGTGAAGGGCCGATCTTGTCTCCTGAACCTGATTGACTTCTTTGAATCAGTCTCCAGAGCCATGGACAAGGGTAAGGTGGTCCACACAGCCTATCTAGACCTTGCCAAGGCCTTTGACACCATCCCCCACTCTGGAATCATAGATAAACTTACTAAGTTGGGCATTAATCCCTATGTCACCCAATGGGTTGCTAAATGGCTTACTGATAGAACCCACACTGTAAAAGTAGCCCACTCCAAATCCAGCTCCAGACAAGTGACAAGTGGAGTACCTCAGGGTTCAGTCCTGGGGCCGCTCTTGTTTGGCATCTACTTCTCTGAAGTACAGGTCAACACTAAGGGACTCTGGCTAACAAAGTTTGCATATGACTGCTAACTGGGAGCCATTATTGAATCCCCAAATGATGTGGATACTCTACAAAAGGGCCTTACAGAAACAGATGCTTGGTGCCAGAGCCATGGGCTCAAGCTCAATGCCAAGAAATGTATTGTTATCCCCTTTGGGAAAAAACATGTATCCATGAATTACCATATAGGTGGCAGTACACTAAACACAGAAAGTGTGATAAGAGACTTAGGGACACAGGTGGACAGTGGTCTCACCTTCGATAACCACATCGCCACAACAGTCAGGAAATCCTTCTATGTGGCACACCTCATCACTAAGGGCTTTTCATCCAGAAAAAAGGAGGTCATTGTCCCACTGTACTCATCCCTCATTAGACCCATTATAGAATACAATGCCCCATTTGGTATGTACCTCTCAAGACATCTGCAACAACTGGAAAGGCCTCAGAAATACCTCACTAAAAGAATCACAGGCCTAAAGCTGATGCCCTACGCTGACTGCCTTAAAAAACTCCAGCTATACTCTGTCGCATATTGTCTACTCAGAGGCGATCTCTGCTTAACATACAAGGCCATGTCAAACCCAGAGCTGTTGGACATGCTACACTTAAAGAAATCCCAGTCCCTCAGAGCTACACACTCCAGGGATCTAAACCTTGTCATCACAATAAACAAAACATGCTGGAGGGATAGGTTCCTGACCCAGAGACTCCCCAGACTCTGGAATAGATTGCCCATACATGTCAAGCAGAGTGCCTCTTTGGACCTCTTCAAGAGGAACCTTGACGATTGGATGGGAGAAAGGAAATTCACCCCAGGGATCACTTCAGTCGCCCTGCTACACAGGGATCCAGGAATGTAAATAATGTGGGAAGAAATAGCCAGGGACTTGTTATGGCTAGGCTTTTATAGGTCCTAGGGCTGATAGCCTAGTACCAACGTATGAACCTATGGGAGGCTGGAAATTACTTAGCATTAGAATGTAGCAATGTAATATAAGGAGTCTGTATAGGGAGCTGGGGATCTGCAGGCAGTGATACAGGAGGGGAGGGTGGGCATTACTTAGCATTACAATGTATCAATGTAATATAATGAGTCTGTGTAGGGTGCTGGGGATCAGCAGGCATTGATACAGTAGGGGAGGGTGGATATTACTTAGTATTGCAATGTAACAATGTTATTAAAGGAATCTGTGTAGGGAGCTGGTGATCTGCAGGCAGTGATAAAGGTGTAGAGGGTGGACATTACTTAGTGTTACAATGTAATATAAGGAGTCTGTGTAGGGAGATGAGGACCTGGAGGCAGTGATACAGGAAGGGAGGGTGGACATTACTTAGTATTACAATGTAACAATGTAATATAAGGAGTTTATGTAGGGCTGGGCATCTGCAGGCAGTGATACAGGATACAGGAGGGTAAGGTGGGCATTACTTAGTATTACAATATAACAATGTCATATAAGGAGTCTGTGCAGGGAGATGGGGAGCTGCAGGCACTGATACAGTAGGAGAGGTTGGACATTACTTAGTATTAAAATGTAACAATGTAATATAAGGAGTGTGTGTAGGGAGATGAGGCCCTCAGGCACTGACAGAGGAGGGGAGTTTGGACCTTAAATAGTATTACAATGTAACAATGTAATTTAAGGTATCTGTGTAGGGAGCTGGGGATCTGCAGGCAGTGATACAGGAGGGGAGAGTGGACATTACTTAGTATTACAATGTAACAATGTAATATAAGGAGTCTGTGTAGGGAGATGGGGACCTGCAGGCAGTGATACAGGAGGGGAGAGTGGACATTACTTAGTATTACAATGTAACAATGTAATATAAGGAGTCTGTGTAGGGAGATGGGGACCTGCAGGCAGTGATACAGGAGAGGAGGGCGGACATTACTTAGTGTTGCAGTGTAATATAAGGAGTCTGTGTAGTGAGCTGGGGATCGATCTGCTGGCTGTGATACAGGATACAGGAGGGGAGGGCGGTCTCTACTTAGTATTACAATGCAACAATGTAATA
This sequence comes from Protopterus annectens, assembly GCF_019279795.1. Taxonomy (NCBI): domain Eukaryota; kingdom Metazoa; phylum Chordata; order Ceratodontiformes; family Protopteridae; genus Protopterus; species Protopterus annectens. The sequence goes on from NC_056749.1 coordinate 53,329,820, forward strand.
TAATGAGTGGGTGTAGGGAAATGGGGACCTGCAGGCACTAATACAGGAAGGAGGTTGGACCTTAGAGAGTATTACACTCTCTGGTCTCAGACTGGATCTACCTGACAACATCGACAGTGCATAACACCAACAACGACATCACCAACACCACATAATCGACAATTCACAAACACGACACCTCATACACTCAACACATCATAACAACAACCAACAAACAAAACAAATCCCCTGTCCAAAAACCACACACACAACACAAGCACACCAAAATCCTAACAAACAAACACTAAACCTTACATACACAACTATCTACAACCCTAACCGAAACCCTAACCCTAAGGTCCGTCACTATCGTACACTCACCTAACCCGCGCCCTAACCCTAACTCACTTAACCCGCCCCAACCAAAAAATATCACTACTGCACCCTTACCTAACCCGCGCCCTAACCCTAACACACTTAACCCACCCCTATCCCTACACACCGTCAACATCGCACACTTACCTTACTCGCACCCTAACGTCCATCACTACCGCATACTTACACATCCTTTCCCCATCTCGGTGTTCTCCGTGTCGGCATTTTCATCCGTCGGTCTTCTGACTTGTCGATCTTCTGGCGTCTGTGATTTTGTTGTCGGTCTTCTCATCTGTCGACGTTCTCAGGTAGACCCCTCAGACTACCTCTTTACTAACAACCTCCTTTCCAGTACTCAGCATGGTTTCCGACCAAACCATAGCACCACCACTGCCTTACTCTCCTTTACTAACACTATCCTTCAGCATAAAAACAATGACTATCTCTCCTCTGCTACTTTCCTAGACCTATCTAAAGCATTTGACATGGTCCCACACAAACAGCTTATGTCTGTCTTCAGTAACCTATCCTTCTCACAATCGGTCACTAACTGGTTTCAGAGTTACCTGTCTGACCGCCAACAATCCATTGTATGGCAGAATGACATATCTCCCCAACTACCTGTCTCCATAGGGGTTCCCCAAGGATCCATCCTTGGACCCCTACTCTTCTCTGTTTTCACCAATAATCTAGCCTCTACCACCAAACATGGCACACTCATACAATGCACAGATGACTCAACCATCATCTGCTCAGCCCAGTCCCTACCCAAACTGCAAAAAGTCACACAGGAAGCCTTTTCCTCTTTTGAAACTTGGTTATCCGATGCCCAATTAATACTCAACCCAAACACAACTAAACTACTCCTCTTCCAACCCACCAAACATACTCAAAACAACTCTCACTTTAACATCACAGCAAAAGATAACACCACTATATACCCAACTGAACACACCAAATTGCTAGTAGTGGAAATAGACAATAAACTAAAATTTGACATTCACATATCCTTGACCATAAAAAAAGTCCACAATAAACTAGGAGCACTATACAGAAATAAGCAACTTCTCACCAAAGCAGCAAAGATTTCAATAGTAAATTCCCACCTTATCTCCACCCTACTTTATGCCTGTCCAATATATACCAACCTAAGGCAATGCGATTTAAGCAAAGTAGAGACCTGCTACAACAAAATCACCAAATTTGCCACAGGGGCATCCTACTGTAGTCACCAATGTCTCTCACTTGCTGAACTGGGCTGGCTTGAACTCCCTCACCTCCTTCAATGGTATCAACTCTCACTTGCCCACAAACTAGTAAATCATCCACTAAATGTCCCATCCCTCCAGAATCTACTCCAACCCTATCACACCATCAGACCACTAAGATCCAGCAACAAAAATCACTTGCAGATCACTAAAGCCAATAACTCTGCTGGTGAAGCACTATTCTCTTGCACCATAGCCAAATTATGGAACTCCCTCCCACCCACAATTACCTCCATACCATCATGCAGCCACTTCAAAACTTTACTAAAAGCGCACCTAAAAACATGCTGGCTATGCTCTTGCAACTCCCACTCTAATATCACTCACCCCAGCCAACCACTATCTTTATCTCCACTCCACTAACTACCTTGATTATAGCAAGCTCAGATGCTCATAAGCCAGTACTTATTATACAGCAGGAAATTCTTCTTGTAACATTTGTTAATGCCTGTTATGTACTTCACAGATAAATATTCTAGTTGTCTACTGATGTACTATGTTCTTCATCTGTAAATATGTTGTAAGTAAATGCTATGTAAACTGTTAATCGCTATGTAATCCAATGTAACTACTATGTGTTTATTTTAACTGTGGAGCTTTTCTCCCCAGGCCTCCACTGAAAATGGACCTACGTCCAGTCGGACACTCCCGGTCAAGAAATATAAATAAAATAAAATAATAAAATAAAATAAAATTACAATATAACAATGTAATTTAAGGTATCTGTGTAGGGAGCTGGGGATCTTCAGGCAGTGATACAGGAGGGGAGGGTGGATATTACTTAGTATTACAATGTAACAATGTAATATAAGGAGCTGTGTAGGGAGCTAGGAATCTGCAGGAAGTGATGCAGGAGGGGAGAGTGGACATTACTTAGTGTTACAGTGTAATAAAAGGAGTCTGTGTAGGGAGATGGGGACCAGGAGGCAGTGATACAGGAGGGGGGTTGGACATTACTTAGTATTACAATGTAACAATGTAATATAAGGAGTCTGTGTAGGGAGCTGGGGATCTGCAGACAGTGATACAGGATACAGGAAGGTTAGGCTGGAAATTACTTAGTGTTACAATGTAATATAAAGAGTCTGTGCAGGGAGATGGGGACCTTCAGGCAGAGATACAGGAAAGGAGGTTGGACATTACTTAGTATTACAATGTAACAATGTAATATAAGGAGTCTGTGTAGGGAGATGGGGAGCTGCAGGCAGTGATACTGGAGCGGCAGTTGGACATTACTTAGTGATACAATGTAACAATGTAATATAATGAGTGGGTGTAGGGAGATGGGGACCTGCAGGCACTGATACAGGAGGGAGGTTGGACCTTAGATAGTATTACAATTTAACAATGTAATTTAAGGTATCTGTGTAGGGAGCTGGGGATCATCAGGCAGTGATACAGGAGGGGAGAGTGGACATTACTTAGTATTACAATGTAACAATGTAATATAAGGAGTCTGTGTAGGGAGATAGGGACCTGTAGGTAGTGATACAGGAGTGGAGGGTGGACATTACTTTGTATTACAATGTAACAATGCAATATAAGGAGTCTGTGTAGGGAGATGGGGACCTGCAGGTAGTGATACAGGAGGGGAGGGTGGACATTACTTAGTGTTAGAATGTAATATAAGGAGTCTGTGTAGGGAGATGGGGACCTGCAGGCAGTGATACAGGAGGGGAGGGTGGATATTTCTTAGCATTACAATGTAACAGTGTAATTTAAGTTATCTGTGTAGGGAGCTGGGGATCTGCAGGCAGTGATACAGGAGGGGAGAATAGATTTTACTTAGTGTTACAATGTCATATAAGGAGTCTGTTTAGGGAGATGGGGACCTGCAGTCAGTGATACAGGAGGGAAGGGTGGCTATTACTTAGTATTTCAATGTAACAATGTAATATAAGGAGTCTGTGTAGGGAGATGGGGACCTGCAGGCAGTGATACAGGAGGTGAGGGTGGACATTACTTAGTATTACAATGTAACAATGTAATATAAGGAGTCTGTGTAGGGAGATGGGGACCTGCATCAAGTGATACAGGAGGGGAGGGTGGACATTACTTAGTGTTACAATGTAATATAAGGAGTCTGTGTAGGGAGATGGGGACCTGCAGGCAGTGATACAGGGGGGAAGGTGGACATTACTTAGTATTATAATGTAACAATGTAATATAAGGAGTCTGTGTAGGGAGCTGGGGATCTGCAGGCAGTGATACAGGATAGAGGAGAGGAGGGTGGACATTACTTAGTATTCCAATGTAACAATGTAATATAAGCAGTCTGTGCAGGGAGATGGGGAGCTGCAGGCACTGATACAGGAGGGAGGTTGGACATTACTTAGTATTATAATGTAACTATATAAAATAAGGAGTCTCTGTAGGGAGATGGGGACCTGCAGGCACTGATACAGGAGGGGAGGTTGGACCTTAGATAGTATTACAATGTAACAATGTAATTTAAGGTATCTTTGTACGAAGATGGGGACCTGCAGGCAGTGATACAGGAAGGGAGGGTGGACATTACTTAGTATTACAATGTAACAATTTAACATAAGGAGTCTGTGCAGGGAGATGCGGACCTGCAGACAGTGATACAGGAGGGGAGAGTGGATATTACTTAGTATTACAATGTAACAATGTAATATAAGGAGTCTGTGCAGGAAGCTGTGAATCTGCAGGCAGTGACACAGGAAGGGAGGGTATACATTACTTAGTGTTACAATGTATTATAAGGAGTCTGTGTAAGGAGATGGGGACCTGCAGGCAGTGATACATGAGGTGAGGTTGGACATTACTTAGTGTTACAATTGTGACAATATAGTATAAAGAGACTATGTAGGGAGCTGGGGATCTGCAGGCTCTGATACAGGAGGGGAGGATGGACATTACATAGTGTTACAGTGTAATATATTGAGTCTGTGCAGGGAGATGGGGACCTGCAGACAGTGATACAGGAGGGGAGAGTGGATATTACTTAGTATTACAATGTAACAATGTAATATAATGAGTCTGTGTTGGGATCTGAGGATCTGCAGGCAGTGATACAGGATACAGGAGGGGAGGGTGTACATTACTTAGTATTACAATGTAACAATGTAATATAACGAGTCTGTGTAGGGAGATGGGGACCTGCAGGCACTGATACAGGAGGGAAGGTTGGACCATAGATAGTATTACAATGTAACAATGTAATATAAGGAGTCTGTGTTGGGATCTGGGGATCTGCAAGTAGTGATACAGGATACAGGAGGGGAGGGTGGACATTACTTAGTATTACAATGTAACAATGTAATTTAAGGTATCTGTGTAGGGAGATGGGGACCTGCAGGCAGTGATACAGGAAGGGAGGGTGGACATTACTTAGTATTACAATGTAACAATGTAATATAAGGAGTCTGTGCAGGGAGATGGGGACCTGCAGGCAGTGATACAGGAGGGAGGGTGGACATTACTTAGTATTACAATGTAACAATGCAATATAAGGAGTCTGTGTAGGAAGCTGTGAATCTGCAGGCAGTGACACAGGAAGGGAGGGTATACATTACTTAGTGTTACAATGTATTATAAGGAGTCTGTGTAAGGAGATGGGGACCTGCAGGCAGTGATACAGGAGGGGAGGGTGGACATTACATAGTGTTACAATGTAATATAAGGAGTCTGTGTAGGTAGATGAGGACCTACAGGCAGTAATACATGAGGTGAGGTTGGACATTACTTAGTGTTACAATTGTAACAATATAATATAAAGAGACTATGTAGGGAGCTGGGGATCTGCAGGCTCTGATACAGGAGGGGAGGGTGGACATTACATAGTGTTACAGTGTAATATATTGAGTCTGTGTAGGGAGATGGGGACCTGCAGGCTGTGATACAGGAGGGGAGGGTGGACATTACTTAGTGTTACAATGTAATATAAGGAGTCTGTGTAGGGAGATGGGGACCTGCAGGCAGTGATACAGGAGGGGAGGGTGGACATTACTTAGTATTATAATGTAACAATGTAATATAAGGAGTCTGTGTAGGGAGCTGGGGAGCTGCAGGCACTGATACAAGAGGCGAGGGTGGACATTGCTGATATCAGATTTAATATAAGTAAATGAAATAGAATGAAAGATGAAGCTCAGAATGGCAAGGTGTTCGTGAATGACAAAGGAGGAAGAAATGGCGGTGGAGTCACTGCTTTATATCACAGAAGTTTTGATGTGATTTCAGAGATGAAGGACAATACAAGTATGGGTAGGGCAGCAGGTTTAGTCAGATTCTGGGGTCCACGTTTCCCCAGACATATCAATGTAAATTGATAACTTATGAATGACAGCATGGAGGAGTGTAATAGGAAAGTGGCAGGCCTTACTGAGATCTGAATCCGCCAGAAACAAGCAGTCAGGTTGAAAGTTTTAGGGTAGAGAAGAAATGGGAGATGATTGAGGTGTAGGACTATAGGCAGTTTAGCAGAGTAGTGCAGGAGGACATCAGAAGGAAGTTATTTATAGATTTGGGCAAAAACTAGACAGAAATGTGCAGGGATGTACAGGTGATGCGGCATTAACAAACCGTGATCATACAATTGTGTGGTACAGATTGGAGGACGGCGAAGGAAACGGTGCATCGTTTTCACGGCCTGGATTATGTGCAGGGATGTACAGGTGATGGCGGCATTAACAAACTGTGATCATACAATTGTGTGGTACAGATTGGAGGACGGCGAAGGAAACGGCGCATCGTTTTCACGGCCTGGATTATGTGCAGGGATGTACAGGTGATGCGGCATTAACAAACTGTGATCATACAATTGTGTGGTACAGATTGGAGGACGGCGAAGGAAACGGTGCATCGTTTTCACGGCCTGGATTATGTGCAGGGATGTACAGGTGATGGCGGCATTAACAAACTGTGATCATACAATTGTGTGGTACAGATTGGAGGACGGCGAAGGAAACGGTGCATCGTTTTCACGGCCTGGATTATGTGCAGCTGCGGAATGGGAGGAGCAGCTCCTCTCTACTTCTTCTCTATTTTAGTCTGTTATCCTTCTCACGTTTTTAATTTTTCCAAGTCTTTTGGGTTTCTAATACTATGCCGGGAATGGACCCCATTTCTAAGTTAAGCTACGATTAAAGTTCATGAAATTAGTATTGTTTCACTCTTTGATGTTAGCTAAAAGTGCTCTTTGCAGCACCTGCAATGTGCTCAGTAATGACTCCTTCTGCAATTCGTACGGTGTTACATGTACTGGTAACATATCTAAATATGATCGTAAATTCTTTTTTATAAGACCAGCGGCTACTACTACTATGGGAACTGTCTGGGTATCTTTCTTCCACATGGCTCTCATTTCTGCTTGCAGATCAAGGTATTTTATCACTTTGTGTCTCTCTGTGTGCAAGACACTGTAGTCACTAGGTGGGGCGATTTCAATGATCAATGCTACTTTTGTCTTCTTTTCTTGGACCACTATATCTGGTTTTCTAGCATCTATCTTTTGGACTGTTGGTATTGGGTGAGCTCATGTGATGTAAACTTCATCATTTTCTGTGATTCTCTGTGGCTCATGTTAACAGTGTTTTTCAGCCACTTCAATACATAGGTGACTCTATTGTCAGACACACTGACATCCCGCTCACCAGGCTGAACAAGGAGAAGGTCACAGTGAGCAGCCTGTCTGGCGCTAGGATCTGCCACATAACACAAGCACTCAGGTCACTCCAAGGCAAGTACAAATATGACTCAGTCATTGTCCATGCTGGTGTGAATGACCTGAGACGTACCTCCCTGGACTACATGAAAAGAGACATAGAGGAGCTCTCTGAGCATGTAGCCCAGGCTGGTATGACCCTGACCTTGAGTAGCATCTTACCCTCACCAAGAATGATGCCACAGTATGAAGACAAGATGATCAATTTCAACAATTGGCTTAAGTATTGGTGTCATTCAAAGGGGATCCAATGCCTGTCAGCTTGGGATGATATGCACGACAAGCCACGATGCTTTGCTAGGGACGGCTTGCACCTGTCACCCCTGGGCTTTCGGATATTGGCAAAGGCTCTTGCTACCCCCATAGTGCCTTTTTTAGGCAAGGCTCAAAAGACAAACCCACCTCCATAGGTATCACAAGGGATAAGAAACTAAGAGTAATGCTACTCAACGCTAGAAGTCTAAACCTCAAGATGCATGCACTTGAAACTCTCCTTAGCATGGAGAACATCGATATCTGTGCAGTAACAGAAACCTGGTTCAGGGCTCCCGAGAGCACCCCAGCACTACCAGGTTATACCTCATACCATGCTTTTCGGCCCCAAAACTTGGACCGAACCACAAAAGGAGGGGGAGTATCCATATTCATCAAAGATACCCACACCTCCAGGTTGGTGGCAAAGCACGAAGCATCAGAGACTATCCATGTGCAACTAACAGTGGGTAAAACTGCCTTCCAGTTTATAGCCTGCTACAGACCACCCTCCCAAACCCAGAAACCCCACTCGGCCTTCCTGAGAACACTGGAAAATATGAAGGTCTCTCCAAACACCATTATATTGGGTGACTTCAACTGCCCAAACATAGATTGGGAGCATTACTCCAGCTCCAACACCCTTGCCCAAAGGTTCCTAGAATTCATAAACTCAAATGCTATGGAACAATTTGTTACCACTCCCACAAGAGGGGAAAACATACTGGACCTGATCATCACCAACATGGGGACTCTATGCTCCAGACCAGAAGTGTATCCCTCACTGGTAAGATCAGACCATAAACTGATCTCACTGGATATTCACATCCTGGCCCCACCCCCTGCCCAGAAAACCACAGTGAAAAACTTCTCTAAAGCAAATTTCACACTCCTCAAAACTGAGGTGGAATCCTTCAAAGCCCCCGGGCCTGTGGAAAATACGGCCCAGACCGCAGAATCCTTTATAAATGCATTCTATGAACACCTTCAGGACTGCATGGATCATGCAATCCCAAATAAAACCAAGACCCAATCCTCCAAAGGCAGACGACCTGTCTGGTGGACCACAGCCATAAACAAACTATACAATAGAAGGAGGAAGCTACTACATGATAGAGCAAAATCCCAAAAAGGGAAGGCATCTCTGATCAGTATTAGCAAAAAACTAAGGGCACTCATAAAATCGTCAAAGGCCAGCTTCGAGAGAAAAATTGCACAGGACACTAAGGATAATCACAAGGCTTTCTTTAGTTATGTTAGGAACCTGGGTGGGAATTCCCAGATATGCTCAGAATTAGTCCAAAATGACAAAAAATACACTGATCCCACAGACATTGCCAACATCCTAGCTGACAGGTTCAGCGCAAACTTCTCCCCCCCCTCCCCACTGAAAGGGCAAATATCTATCCCAGCAGAGTGCTGCCCCCCTGACATCTCAGATGCTCAGGTGGGAGCCGCCCTCTCCAAAGCAAAAAACACAGCATCAATGGGACCAGACAGTGTCCCAGGCTGTGTCCTACATGAACTCCAAGAAGAGCTAAACCCAAACATAAAACTACTGTTCAATCTCAGCCTTACTACAGGATATGTACCCAAAGAGTGGCGTACAGCAACAGTGGTCCCTCTCCACAAAGGTGGTGCCTCAATGGACCCTGGAAACTATCGTCCCATAAGCCTGACTAGCTTGGTCTGCAAAGCTATGGAAAGGATCATCATGGACCTCATAAATAAAGATATTGGGGACCTACAGACACTGGATCCTACCCAGTTTGGCTTTGTTAAGGGCAGATCCTGCCTCTTAAACCTGGTTGACTTCTTTGAAACAGTCACCAAGGCCATTGACGAGGGGAAGGTGGTCCACACAGCCTATCTGGACCTCACAAAAGCCTTTGATACAATACCCCACTCGGGCATTATAGATAAGCTCACTAGCTTAAATATAAACCCCTATGTCACGAGATGAGTTGCAAACTGGCTCAAGGACAGAACCCACATGGTTAGAATTGCTGGAGCCATGTCAGACTCCAAACCAGTTACAAGTGGCGTCCCACAAGGCTCAGTCCTGGGACCTCTCTTGTTTAGTATATATTTCTCGGAGGTACAGGCCAACACGGAAGGACTGTGGCTGACCAAGTTCGCAGATGACTGCAAACTGGGTGCCATAATCGACTCTCCAGCCGACACAAGCATCCTCCAAAAGGGCCTCATAGAAACAGACAACTGGTGCCAGAGCCATGGCCTCAAGCTAAACGCCAAAAAGTGTATAGTCATCCCTTTGGCAAAAATAAAGTGCCCACAAATTACCACATAGGTGGTAATCCATTAAGTACAGAAGAAGTAATTAGGGACCTGGGGACCCAAGTTGATAGCAATCTCTCATTTGACAACCACGTGGCCAAAGTGGTTAGAAAACATTTTATATAGCCCACCTAATCATGAAGGGATTCATATCTAGATTAGGGAGGTCATCGTGCCTCTTTACTCATCCCTCATCAGGCCCATAATTGAGTACAATGCCCCTTTGGGATGTACCTTACCAAACACCTGCAGCAACTGGAAAGACCCCAAAAGTACCTCACCAAGAGGATCAAAGGGCTCAAATAGATGCCATATGCTGCCCGGTTAAAGAAACTCCAGTTCTACTCAGTGGCATACCACCTGCTCAGAGGTGACCTGTGCCTGGCGATAAGGCCATGTCCAACCCGGAATTAAGGGACATGCTGCACCTCAAAAATCCAAATCCCATCGAGCTACACACTCGAGACTTGAACCTTAGCACTGAAATAAATAGGACATGCTGGAGGGACAGATTCATAACCCAGAGGCTCCCTTCACTCTGGAATAAAATCCCAGTCCAGGTTAGGCAGAGTCCCTCATTGACTCTTTTCAAGAGGAATCTTGATGAGTGGATGGGAGATCGTAGGTTTACCCCGGGTATCACTTCTGTGTCACTGTTAGACAGAGGCACAGTATACTAACCTCGAAAAAGGGCATAGCAAAATTAATTTAAAATGGGTGGTGAAAGCCAAACATACTCTGGCTAGGCTTATAAATGCCCTAGGGCAGATAGCCTAGTATGAACCTATGAACCTATGAATCTATAATGGGTTAATGGCAAGACAGAATAGCAACGGTGACAGGGAGTCACCCTGGAATATCCCCCTTTGAATTTTTATCCCTGGGATAATAATTTATCCTTTATCATGGCTTAATTGCAAAGTGGTCATGGTTACTGTAATGTAGTCAATTAGTGTAAATTGTATCTTATACATTTTTAAGCACTCTTTTATCTATGAATGTGGGATACTATCAAATGCTTTTTTGTAGTCAATCCATGCCATACTTAGATTCTTCCCCTTCTTACAATTCTCCACTATAACTTTGTTTTACAACAAATGGTGTTGTGTTCCATATGACTTTCTTTTATTGCCCTTTTGTTCTACTGCCATAATTGAGTTTTCTTCTAAATGACTATAAACTCTGTCGGCGTCAATTCCCATGTACATTTTGTATGTCGTCGGAAGACAAGTTATTGGTCTATAATTTTTAGGGTAGCTTGCAGGTTCACTCTTAAGTAAGAGCATTGTTTTTCCTGTTGTTAACCAGTGCGGTGTGTGTTCGGGGTGCACATATAAATAATTCTTACTTATGGCTAAATGCTCGTGCAAAGAAGTTAATACTTTAAGCCAAAAGTTAAGTACTGCATCTGGGCCTGGGGTTTTCCAGTTAGAGGCTTTTCTCAACTTTAATTCAATCTCTCTGTCTGTTACTTCATCCCGTTTCATATCCTGTACCTTTAAACTTCTTATTCTTTCTTTTACTTCTTCTATCCATTTAGCATCTTTGTTATGTTCCACAGGGTCTTCATAGATACTTCTCTAGCATGTATCTACTTCCTCTTTTTACGGCGTTCTATTAATTCCTTTTACCTTATTTCCCAATTCTCTATAAAACTTTTTTGGGTCATCAGTAAGTTGTTTATTTTGTGCTTTTCCCTTATATTTATCTTCGTATCTTCTAAGTCTTTCCGCCTGTTTTGAAATTTTTAGTTTGTTTTCTCCAGTAGTGCATAATCGATCCTGGTCTGTTCTAATACAGCACATTGCTTCTATCTTTCTTAATATTTTTGTTGATATATTCCCTCTTCTGTAATCTTCTAACAATGATACTTCTTGTCTTAACTGCTTTATAGTTTTCTCTAGTCGATATTTCCATGATGGTATTCGCTTTCGCCCCCTCTTTTCCTTCACTACCCTATATTCCTGTGGTAGAACTTTATCAGTTATTAATTTAGCTGCACAGTAATATATCCTGTTTACTTCTATTATATCACATGGGTCTCTATGGACAGTCCTAATTACTGTGTTCATTTGTTTTATTAAGCTTCTGACTTTTGGTGTTTTATTAACCTTCTGCAGTCTATTTCTCTCATTGATCTTGATATATCTATGTCCATTAAATCAAGCAACTCTTCTTGTAACTCCTTTTCTTCCAAACTGAGGGCACATCCCCTGTTTCTGTTCCCTGCTGGTATTCTATAGAAGGTTCTATACCATCTTCCTGTGGCACATTCTCTTCAGTTTCATCTGTTGTTCTGTCATATGGAAACTCACTAGTCTATCACTCCTCAATATTGACTGCTTCAGAGTTTCCACAGTTTCCTGTTCCTTCCCTTGCTGTCTAGCTTCAAGTGTACATTTATACTGGTTTCCTGTGGAAGGCTCCAAAGTATCTTGATATGGCACCTGACCAGTTACTTCCTGTTCGACTGGTTTCCCCTTAATTTGGATGTCCATTGCTCTATCCTGTTGTGGTGCTTTCTGAATTAGGTTTTCTACACTGAATCCTTCACTTTGCAGCTGTTCCATAACCACAGTTTCTATTTCTTTGACTTTTCCATTACTAATCTCTTTTTCTACTTTTCCTCTTAGTCTTATTTTTTGTATTGTAAAGTGTTCCATATCCGGATTCCTTTGCCTGTATTTTTCTTCAAATATCTTTGGTGCTGCTCTTTTTGTATTAGTTAGTTTTGCTTTCTCCTTTGCATAAATATTACACCATATTAAATCTCTTTTCCTTTCCATGTCCATATTTCTTCTTCGCGTCTCCTGATCTTCTTGCGTTTCCTTATTCTGGGGACTCACTCCATCATGCTGTGATGTAGTCTGTGTTAGACCTTCTACATTAAATCCTTCACTTCGCAGGCACTCCATAACTTCAACTTCTATTTCTTTAACTTCTACTTTACTAATCATCTTTTCCACATTATATCTTTGTGCTTTTAGTCTTTTTATTGTGAAAATTTCCATATCTGGATGCCTTCTCCTGTATTTTTATTCGAATATCTTTGAAACTGCCTTCTGTATATTAGTTAACTTGGCTTTCTCCTTTGCATAAATATTGTACCATATAAAATCTCTCTCTCTTTCCCATGTCCATATTTCTTTTTTATATTTTTCAAAATATCTCTAGGTTTTGTTGTTTATATTTTCTCCCTTCCTCAGGGTCTTATTTTGCCAAAGAGATCAAAGTTACTTGATCTATATACTGTTTTTCGAAAATCTGTTGTACTAATGAAAGCAAATTTTTATTTGAAGCTTGTAACAATTTTTCCTGTGAAAGTATTTTTCTTTCCTCTAATTTCAAATATATTTTTTATTGATTTTGCTTTAAGACATAACACAATACAAAGACGATTGCGGTTATAACAATACATTAAAACAGCAGGTATCATTCAAATAATATTTTTATTTATTTTTTATTTGCAGTTGGTTTACCAGGATAGTCCACTGGGCCAAAGAGAACCCGTTTTCAATGGAGTCCTGGGGAGAAAAGCTCCAAAAACAAGTGGCAAGGTTACAGTAAGGTATTTGGTTACAATTTATTTACTATGGAGTAGTAAAAATGAAAGGAAAAAGTAAACTTTGGAAATACAGCAGCCTAGTGTACAAATATCCAGATATTACAATCTGTAAAGCAGAAAACAAAATGTTTACAACATAGAAACTGAGAAGCTTTTACAACGTAGGGTGGGTCACACTGGAGATACCTTTCATGCATTCAGGTTAAATAGCTTAATACAAGCAAGATCAGGCTCTATGTGCTTAGGAGAGTAAGTGGAAATTCCCAGTATGAATAGGGAAGGAGATTATGTGGGGTGGGAGCAGGAGCATTCCCACTGGGATAGTAGGTGTGAGTGAAGGGATTTTTTTGAATGAAAAGTGATTTGAGATAGTACGAATGGATGGGGGTAGGGAGTTCCAGAGACGAGCTAGACTGTAGGATAGGAGATTTTTTTTCCTGGGGGACGAATTGGTTTATGCAATTCAATTAGGTTTTGGTTGTTAGATCTTAGTATTCTATCAGGGAGGTGCATTTTAAAGGTAGAGGAGAGGGAGGGGCAGTGGGAAAGGTTGAAGATGAGCTTGTGTGCAAGACTCAGTTGCACGTAGGTGAGGTGATTGGGTAGTTCTAACCATTTTAGTTTGTGTAGAGATGAACAGTGGTGTGAGGAGGACTTATGGGTGGTAGCAAACTTGGCAATTTTGTTATAGCAAGAGGAGAGTTGTGTTTTGAGTGAAGATTGTAGGTTAGTTAGGAGTGGGGCTCCATAAAGGAGGGAGGGGATGAGAAATGTGGTAGAGAGGGTGAATTTAGTGGAGGGTGTAAGATAACAATTCTGTCGGTAGAGCATGTCAAGTTTTTGGTGTTTTTTTTATGTTTAATTGAAGGTGGGAGTTGAATTTAAGCTGACTGTCAATTTGGACCCCAAGTACTTTGGCCTCAGATACCAGTTCAAAAGATGTATTGTTATGACTAGTAATAGAAAAAATACTTGGATTGAAAGAGGTAGCTTTGGAGGGGGTGAATACCATTAATTTGGTTTTGGAAGCATTGAGTATAAGGTGATGTTTTTTCATCCATTGTTCGGTGGTTGAGAATGCATTTTGTGTAAGCTTTAGGAGTGTAGGGATGGAGGTAGCAGAACAAATAATAGTTGAATCATCTGCATATTGGATAATTTTTGTAAAAGGGATGGAGTTATGGAAATCGTTTATGAATATATTGAAAAGAAGGGGACCCAGTATGGATGCCTGGGGAACACCGGTTGGGGTGTTGATGAAAGGGGAGGTGTCTTTTTTCCATCTTACTGCTTGATATCTATTGGATAAGTAGCTAGTGAACCAGTTCAGAGAGAAGGGTGACAAGTTAAGCTTGGAGAGTTTAGTTAGGAGTAGATTGTGGGAGATAGTATTGAACGCCTTAGAGAGGTCAAGCAGGAGAGTAGAGATGATGTGGCCAGAGTCCCAGGCTTTGTTCACAGGTTCCAGGAAGGAAAGAAGGGTGGTCATAGTACTGTGACTGGGTCTGAAACCATGTTGTGTTGGAGTTAGTAGGTTATTGTCTAAGAGGTGTGGTAGGAGTTGTAGATGGATACACTTTTCTAAAAGTTTAGAGATAGGAGATAGGATAGCTATGGGATGGAAATTAGTGATATTGTTATTGCTGCCACCTTTGTGCAATGGTACAACAAAAGCCTTTTTCCAGATTTGGGGTCCTGAGCTTTCTTGAATGGAACGGTTGATTAGAATGTTGATGGGGTAGGCAATGGCTTCGGCAGCTATGCTGAGAAAGTATGAAGGAATGTTACCAGGGGCATTAGAGCATGGTTTCAGTTTCTGAAGCAGTTTTTTTATGGTAGATGCGGTTATAGGTTTTAGTGAGAATGGTGGAGATGGGGGGGGTGGTTTGAGGATGTTGATGATGGAGAGGAGATAAGAGGAGAAGCAGAGGTAAGGGGTGTAAAGTTGGTAGAGGAGGATGGGCGTGTAGTGGGGGTGTGGTAGAGTTAGAAGATGGAAAAGATGAGGTTAGTTTGGAGATAGAATCAATGAAGAAGGTGTTGAATTGAGTGGCCAAATCTATGTCTGGAGCATTAGGGTCTGGGCTGGGGTTATCTGGTTTTCTGGGATTAAGGAGCATGGAGATACCCTTCCAGGATTTTTGAGGGTTTGTTTTATTGTTGTTTTGGAGTATGGAGAAGTAATTCTGTCGATCAGAAATAATGAGCTTTTTTACTTTGTTTCTGAGTGTTTTGTATTCATTTTGAGTTGGGGGGGTCCTGTATTTCTGATATGATGACCATGCTTTATCTCTGAGGTGCATAGTTGCTAGTGTAAAGATAAAAAGAGTGCAAACTGGCGTAAAGAAATGGATGAAATTGTCAGGAGTTAAAACACTCTTTCCTTTCTTAAAATGAAGTCTGAGTATTTTGGACGAAAACGCAAGTTGTTAACATAAGGCATTCATGCTGTTTTGACCGAAGTGTTTTAATAAAGGAAAGAGTGTTTTAACTCCAGGCAAGTTCATCCATTTTTTTACGCCAGTTTGCACTCTTTTTTATCTTTACTAGTGCTGTTGGGAGTGCTTTCTGCAACTTTTGTTTTAATAGTTGCTAGTGTGTTTTTTGTTAGCCAAGGGGCAGTTTTGTTTTTTATTCTTTTTGTTTTTATGGGAGCATGGTGCTCTAGGAGGTTTAAGAAAGTTGAGTTGAAGTAGGCGACAGCTTATTCAAGGGGTAGAGTTTTTAGGGTGTTACAGTTGATTGCTTTTAGAGAGGTGGAAAAGGTAGTGGGGTTGAATTTTTTAATATGTAGGGGTGAGGCAAGTCAATGTGTGAATGTGGGCAAGTGGTCACTAAGGGAATCAGGCAGGGTGCTACTATTTGAGAAATAATGAGGGTGGGAGACTAATATCCAGTCTAGGGTACTACAACTGGAGAGTTTTTTTGAGGGCCGGGTTATGGAGTTGATCAGCTGGGAAAAATTGTATAGGTTAATGTTAAGTGGGTTTGTGGGAGACTGTATTGTGGACCAATTGATATTCATGTCTCCCAAAAGTATAGTTTCATTGTTAATGTTAACAAAAATCAAAAAGTCGACAAAGCAGCTGAACAAAAAAATAGATCAAAAAACTGCTCAAGGCTTGGAAAATATGAAACCATGGACGTGCGTTTGATTTAAGGTGGACCGAAGAAAAGGTGGACCACTTGTTGTTAGGTCTGCCAAACAGTTGTTTTCTTTCAGTTTTAAGAAAAATGGAAAAAGCAGTGCCCGTACTATATGCATTGATGTCACGCTCCAGTTTTTTGTTCTTTCTCTCAGTCAACAACCTTTCATGCTCTTCTATCTCTTTTAAAAGTGAAACATGTTCATTTCTTTCGCTGAACTTAATATGGAGCTTTGATACAAAACTGTCTTCAATAGCCACAATTTTATCCTTGATTTCTCTCATCATGTTAGAATTGCGTTCTATCAATAGCTTGAGGAAAGTAACCCCCGTATTGTTGAAAAAGTGTTCCAGAGTCTTAAAGAATGGATCAGTCACTGAAACACCATTGGGGCATTTGAAAAACCTCAAGCCTTTCGGAACTATATTTAATATTTATCTGTTAATGTTGTTGGAAAGCCAGGAGAGGATGTCCTCGAGTGTAGAAATATTGTCACCGGGGAGAATGTAGAGGGAGGCTATACATATCTGTTTGTGTTTATTTACTTGAAGTAATGCCAGGAGTAGTTCTGCATTATTGAATTGGGGAGTTGGTTTGTTATAAGGGGTAACTGATAAGGAGGATAAGTGTAGAAGGGCTACTCCACCTCCTTATTTGTTGGTTCTGTCTTTTCTGATTATAGAGTAGTTGGGTGGTATTATTTCAGAATCTTTTATATGCGGTTTTAACCAAGTTTTGGAGATGGACAAGATGTCTGGTTTGTTATATGTAAGCCAGGCATGCAGATTAGGGATTTTGTTAACTATACTTTGGGCATTTAAGGATGTGAGTAGTATGGATTTATCTGTTGAGAGGGGTGGGGAGGGGCCTGGGTTGGGGTGTATGTCTCCTGATAATAGAATGGAAGTCAGATATAGGATTAGGTTAGAGAGGTACTTTGTCTGCTTAGAGTCAGGGTTGAGCTTTGCTAGATTTATGAGGGATGTGTTAGTTGCTGAAGGGATAGGATATTTGTGAGGAGTAATAAGTTTATAAGGGAAGAGAAGATGATGTTGTATGGGGTATAGGCATGGGGATATTGGGAAGTATGAATATAAGACAGGTGGGCTAAGATGGTTTGTAATATGAAAGGATGGAGTGTGGTTGGAATTAGTTGGCTGGGTGAGGTAGTAGATACAGGATATGGTGAGGAAAAGTAGTAGTGGGTTAGAGTAGGATAGGGCTTTTGAGAACATAGTGAGACAGGTTACTGAGAGTAGGTATGTTGTGACTGGCTAGTTTACTAGGGCAAGAAAGTTGTAAGTTTGGGGAAGAGACTGAGAGGGGAGGTAAAGTAGAGTGTTGGTGAACGTGGGAAGGAATAAGAAGTGGGTGTGGAAGGGTGGAGGTGACTAGGTTGGGGCAGGGTGATGGGTGTGTCTATAGGGTATAAGTGTAGAAGTACTGGGGCGGGTGGGAATTGAGGGCAGGGTAGGGGAGCAGAGTTAGCCGGCAGGGCGAACGGAGTGGGTAGAGCTGAGGGAAGGCTGAGGATGAACAAGAACTAATAATAATAACTATCTACAATATATACAGTAGTGCTGTTAGAGGATAATTCAAAACTTGAGGGTAGTCATACTAAAGGGAAAGAAAGGAAGTATGCAGGTGGTAAGGTATTGTGTCCATACAAAGTATATAAGCCTCTATTAAGTGAATAAAGCAACCCTGTCCAGTTGTCTTGAGCTTCAGAGATGAGGGGAATTTAGAGAAGCGGTGGTATTTAGGTGAGGAGAGGAAGGAGCATGTGAAAGAGGAGCAACAGGTAATAGTGCGTCATCCAATATTTTGATAGTTAGTTATCAGCCAATAGTTCAAAAATGACCTCCCAGAATTTTTGAAAGTATGTGCGCTTATGTGCATTCGTAATAATGACCTTTTCAGATGTAATGTATTTAACAGCCAGATTTCTGAACCCACTCCAAGTCATTTTAGAGTGATCTAACCAATTTTTGGAGATATAAAATTTAACTAGAAGGCACAGTGTAATTAGGAAGTGAAATCTTAATTTTGAAAATTCAAGGTTAGTAATGTGTAATACAGCCATTTCCCAAGAGAGCACTGATTTGTGGTAGCCCATCTTTTCCAATTTCACCTTTAGAGAGCACCAAATACTGTGTGAGTAGTGGCAGAATCAAATTATATGTAAGATATCGGCCTAGGGGAAAGAATAGCAGGGACAGGCAGTGTAGTATAGGGTGTTGTTAATCACAGGAGTGTAGTATAGGGTGTTGTTAATCATGAATTGAGTATCGATTAGCTTTTTGAAAGGGAAGAAAACGAAGGTATATTTAATAGCTGAAACTTTCTGTTCATCTGGTAAAATAATCCCTTGTCGATCCCAGAATTTTGTATGTACCAATTTATCTTGAAACCTGATTGCATCTATACGTTTATGAGAGAGTGACAGCATATTCTTATTGCTTGATAAGACCTGGATCAGATTAGAAACCTGTATGAAATCATGGACTGGAATCGTGAGGTCTTGAATTAGAGATGTAATAAACTCCCTGAATTGATCTTTCCTCTAATTTCTCTCTTAATCGTTTTGTATATCTTGGGTCTGGAAATTCTGGGCTTTTTTACATAATAGTAACAATGCATCATTTCTTTCTTATCCTCAATAGTCCCCTCTGTCATCTTTATGACTCTTCTTTGGCCAATCAGTTTTTGTCATTTTTGTGGACTACTACATCCTCCCCCTGAGTCTGGCCTGGCCTTATTGTAAGAACGTTTCCATATTTTGAGGATTCTACACTGTCATTATTTTCCACTCCTGGCACCAGTGTGCCTACAAGGACTGAACACTTTTTTATCCTGGGTCTTGTGCACCCAGCTATCTTTTTTATTTTTGATTTACTTCTGTCCATGATATATGCTATATAAATACAGTCTATATATCAGTGTCGCCTTGCTGAGATTTTGTGAAAAACAGGGTCCACTTCACGAATGTACTCACCAAGACATGAGGATGAATTCAATTTCAGCAGTACTACCCTCCTTTGCTTGCTGACTTTTCATCTCTCCATCTGGATCCTTCTCCCTTGATGTGTCTGTGGATGATATTATAGCAATAACCCTTGCCTGGGTGTGGGTAATGCTGGATTTACCCACGGTTGGTGTGGTTTAGTCACAAGGGCAAAGTCTGAGTGGCCAAACATAGCCAACCGTGGGTAAATCCAGCATTACCCACACCCAGAAGTGGGTTATTGCTATTATACAATGACATTATTTAAGAAAAAAAATAATTACTTTTCTTAAATAATGGCATTGTATAATGCCTCCTTGCTGCCCTTCCACAGCTGTCTGGGTATTCTGTGGCAGTTCTGATGTACTGTGCATGCATATATTTACACAGTACATCAGAGCTGTGGGCAAAAGCAACAGAGAAAGCAAGATATCTATTGCTTTTTAAAGTGTCTCGCTATGTTAAATGGGTTTAACATAGTGAGACAACTTTAAAAAAAGCAACGGAGATTCTCTGTTGCTTTTTTTAAAAGCTGTCTCACTATGTTTACCTCATTTAACATGGCGAGACAGGTTGTAATGAGCAACGGAGATCTTGCATTCTCCGTTGCTGTAAAAAAAAAAAAAAGAGTTAAGTCCGGGCGACCACACCTTTTTCCATTACTATAACTCTGATTTACAACGTGCACGCTGACCAATCAGCGTGCACGTTTTGGAATATTAATGGGGGGGGGGGTTGTTGTATAATCTAAATTAATTCACCACAGCCCTTCTATTATTTCAACTGCCAGAGCACTTAGCCCAGGTAGTCCTAACAAGGTATATTCCATCTCTGAATAAGGAAATGGCTGACATGGGCTAAAATCAAAGAAAACACATAGGAGAGACAGTTACATTGGCCAACACACCTTCCTGCTGATTAAAACAGAGTGCAGTCTCTATGGCACCTAAGCTTCCATGCAAGAAAAAACATTCTGTTAATTTAAACTAATTAGTTAGCTATTATCTTTCTTCATCTAGCCTGTTCAAACTTTGCTTTTTGCACATCTATTCTAAACAACTTTTTGATATTCCTAGATAAGCAATACTTCTTTCCACTACATTTATGACATTTTTTTTCAGTATGACAACCTGGTTTAATCTTTCTTCAGAGAGTGATTTCCTCCGCTGGAAAACTCTCCCTGTGCAACACCTCTTCCTAATTATACTAAACCAGAACTTCCACAAACAGGAAGGCAGAACTTGTGAATGTTCTGTTTTCTGTGAGTCTGTGTGGTTAAGCCACCCAGAGTGTGCATGTCTGTATGTATGTGTGTATTTATGTATGTAAAGAATGCTTCTTTATGTTTTTCTCTTACATTTCTGTCTACATTTTACTAGTCTCAAAATTTACAGTTTGAAAGGAAACAGTCTTAAAAGAATCTAATGCTCAAAAAAACATAAACGTACAAATAGACAGGATACCTGATTTGCTGTTGGCGACATACAGTTGGTATTTTCCTCAGATGATATAATGGGATTTGGGCATAAATTTTCACCAGATACTCTTCGTCCATAAAATGCAGACAGAATGCTGATGGACGTTTTGAAAGGACATGTTACTCCAATCTGTTCACCATCACAGGCCTGAGCTGTATGGTTCTTTAATGCCTTCAGCAAATAACCTGCAATAGAAAACAAACCATTATGGCAAAACCCCTTCAGTGACATAGTGACTGTATTTTTTTTTTCTATCCATCTCCAATAAGTGACATACCATGTTTGAAAGTTACGTATATCTGCAAATGTGCATCCAATTCTCCAAGTGTGGCAAGAAATCACACTTCCTGCATTCAACAACTCATGAAGGTATGCTAATGTTCATGTAGATTGGGTAAGTCCTACATTCTTTCCACCTTACTACCCTACAACTGTGTGTGTACACGTGTTTGTGTTTGTGTCTGTACCTCCATATATTGTTTATACAAAGAAAGCCATACACAGAGACACATATGTATGTGAGATTGACTGCAGGATGTTTGGTGAAAGTGTGTGTGTGTGTGTGTGTGTGTGTGTGTGTGTGTGTGTGTGTGTGTGTGTGTGTGTGTGTGTGTGTGTGTGTGTGTGTGTGTGTCTGTGTGTGTATGTGTGTGTGTATGTGTAAGTTGTGCAAGTGCACCCACATGGATTTTTTCTTCCTTCAAAACATAATTATTTTATGCTTTTTTAGTAGTTGACAGAGTATTCCATCAAGGGTTGAGTTCTACAGAAAGTTTAACTGATTTAAACATATGTACAAAGTTGAATAAATACTAGGGTGTTTTCAATGAGTGAATGACACCTCTCAAAACAAACGAGGGAGCAGTACAATAACAACTGGATGATTATATCAGCAACTTTAGTGTAGCAAATGACAAGTAAAATCAATTAAGCTGTGATATGACCTGTACTGAATAAACAGCAGTAACTTTAGAGATGGGAAACATCTGCCTACATTTAGTACAGATGTGGACTGTCCTTGCAGTACACATTAATGGGGCAGAGTGAAGCTGAAGACTGCCCCTTTTGCAAGGTATTAGGGGTCATCATCGTCAGATGTCGATTATGTCACAGTGTAGCCCAGGCATTATAGGATCATAGGAAGCTACTAGGCTAATGGCCCTAGAGACCTTATAAACCTAGCCAAGTTCTACACTTTTTTCCAAGATGAGCACCGATTGCCCCTGTTGCACTTAGAAAGGAATGCTGATACGGTCTTTGTGGTACTGGGGTGCTTCATGCATGGCAGTTTAACTGTAGCCAGTTGGTACATTCATAGCAGAAGACATTTATTAATTTATAAATCCTCAACCCCCCAGAACATTTCAGGGCACCAGAATGAGGTGGTAGATAGACTAAAATTCGCACTAATACAGGGGCGGCTCGTGGCATTGAACTGCCGGACTGCAGCCCCCTCAGCTTTTTGTTTAGAACTCTGTAGTTTGTTTTTTTAATGTAAAAAAAAAATCTTTTTATTCCACTTTAAATTTCGAGTCCGAAACTCGAAAGTACGCGCATGCGCATTGCGCACTTCAATCGCAACAGCGTTTTTTTTTTTTTTTTTTTAAATTGAAATGTTTTCATTGCAGCCCGGAGGAGCAATGAAGGCATCATTGTGATGCCCAGAAGTCTATGCGGTTGAGACACAAACCGCATAGATATGGAAGGGGCTTGGACTGCGACGTCTGCAGGCACGTCATGACGTGCTTGCTGGGCAAATGCTGCTGATTGATTGCCTCTTCCCAGCCTTTATGTGGTCGGAAAAGAGCCACAATCAGTCAGTCAGTTTTCGCCGGACCTGAGATTATCATATTGTTTTTTCTTTCCGAGTTTCGCATTTAGTTTGAAAACATTTTTTTTTTGATTTTTGGCACAAGAGTCTCCAAAGTACACAGAGAGCGAGGCAATCAGGAGGACTGTGGATTTCAATTTAATTATTTGCAAATTGCTGCTTCTTTCAGCTGTTCTTCTGCAATCAAAACAGGTGCGTTACTATTTATTTCATTCCATAAGTACAGTATTGTAAGAAGAACAATGCAGGTGAAAGTGGCCTTTCCATTTGTCATGGTAATCACTAGTTCTTTCACTTGTCTTTCTCTCTCTGGTCTCTTTACCTTGCTTCTTTTCCATAGGCCTGGATGTAGAATATCCCTTGTGTCTGAAGCTGTGCATAAACAGCAGAGCAGCTCATGTAAATCTAACTGTGGGGTGAAGAACTGCCTTGTAGACTTTCAACATGCTAATTTGTTTGTATCTAGTGAATCTCTTTAGCTTTGGCAATGGCTTTAGCTCAGCTTACATTTCCATATAAAGCTGTTGACCAGACAATTAGCTGGAGTTACTTTTCTGTTTTGTGTTTTCTTCAGCATTCTCAGGGCTATTTACATTGGTGGCTGCTAATAGTTGACCCAACATTAATTTTCACTGTCTCTGGCCTTCCAAAAGTAGCAACTATTAACTGTTACATGTAGGCATACAGAAAGCGTTGGTTCTACCGCTGTCAGTGACACCCAACAGCCACTCACTGCTGTATATCAGGTCATATAATGCAATGTGCATGTCAGTCTGTAATACTTTTTGAGGATTTAGGCATTCATATTTGAGCAGCCATACCTTTTCTTTTTTTTCCCAACTGGTTTAAAATAGCAAAAAGCTAATGGTCATTCCAACTTCAGTCACTTTTACCATTACATACTTATTATATTAATTTATTTACTTACTTATTTACTGTAATTTGATAACTGGGTAAGTGCACTGCTCAGCAGTCCATTTTCAACAACAACCTTGGTTCACTATGGCTGTATTTATATGCAGACTTGATAGTATCAAATAAGGATCAACAGACATAGGGCAGAATTCTGAAGAAAACAGCACGTATTCACCAGCAGGCTCACATTGGGATCTGCTATCTCATGTTTTCCTACTTCCTTTCCTCTTTTACCTCTGTAAGGGAAATGATTGTCTTTACTAGCCCAGGTTACTTCACTAGTTGAAACTCAACAAAATGGAATTGCTACTGCTTAGCACATGAAAGGTGCTTTTATTGTCTTGTACTTTTTCTGATCTCATTTTTAGACTGACATTTAATAACAGTCACCAGTAGTCTGCAAACTTAGCTGAGTTTTGCAAATAAAGTATACTTATTGTGCTATAGTTATTTGCTAAAGTTAGCCTATCATACTAAGTTAAGGCTACCTAACAGCTATTGTCAAAGAGCGATTGCTAGTACAGCCTGAAGTAACTAAACAGGGGATGTTTGTTCCTTTGTTGGAATTTGGTACATACCTACCTCTGAAGAAGTTGTTTTGATGCTTTAATAAATGCGTATGTTTTAAGGATACCAGCTGGAACTTGATGTATAGCTCTGGTTATTTTATTAAGTACATCTTTTCAGATTTACATTCTTATGTCCAGTAGATATCAGACTTTACTTTCATTCTGAATCAATAATCTAAGCCCTATAATGTATTTATTCTAGTACTCTATTTCATTTGAACTGATTGCATGTTTACTTAATTATTGTTCTTTTGGCTTATTATGAGTTTCATGAATACTGTTTATATGTCATGTATATATGTCTTTGCATGTGATATTATTTATTTATTTATTGCATTTGTTAACCGGGAAAGTCCGCTGGGCCTGGAATGAGCCCATTTTCACTGGAGGCCCAGATAGAAAAGCTCCGCAAAATTACATACAAATGATAAACATTAATACACTTCATGGAAAAGTTCACAAAATTACTTACAAATAATGTATTAATTCACATAGTAGAGGACATCAGGTACTACTATTACATTGAATGAAACTAATAAAACAATAGTGAAAAAAGTTACAATCCTGGAAAAGTAGAAACTGGAAATAATAAATGGTATATGTTCACATAACACATGAATGAAAAATAAATCTACAAGATTTGTAGTGTGCATTCAAATAACGCTTGAATGTAGTATATCTGCTAGGCTGATTGCCATGGGTTAGTGCAGTGTAAGGAATCGTAGGAGATTAGAAGGGCTATGGAGGGTAAGGACACTATAAAGTGACAAGGAAGGAAGCAGAAGGTAGGCAGGGTGATAGGGAAGGAAGTGATAGTGAGAGGAATAACATTGGGGAGGGAAGTCATGAGTTGGGTTGTGTGTTGGGGTACAGGAGCATAACCAATGAGAGCAACGATGTAGTTTAAGGGATTTTTTCAAAGGAGGCAGGATTGCTGACAGTTCTGAGTGAAGGGGGGTGATTATTCCATGCTTTAGAGATGGTATAGGAATACAATGTTTGACCGGCTGTGAGCTTAGGTTTCTCAATGGATTGTAGCATTTTATTTTTAGACCTGAGGTGTCGGTTAGGCTAATACATGGTCAGTATAGAGAAGAGGGAAGGGCAGATTTCTGGACTGTAGATGAGCTTGTGGGCTGTAGTTAATTATAGAAAAGTGAGATAGTGAGGGGATTCTAACCAATTTAGTTGATGCAGAGAGGAACAATGATGGGTAGAAAATTTTGTGTTTGTAGCAAATTTAGCAATTTTGTTGTAGCAAGAGCCAAGTTTTGTTCTCAAGGAGGACTGTAGATTGATGAGGATGGGAGCACCATACACAAGTGTTGGAAGCAGGAAAGATGAGGCCAGAGCTTTTTTTGTGGAGAGGCTAAGAAAATAGTTGTGCCTATACAGTGATATGTAGCCTTATGTCCCACATAGTGGCTGAAAAGGGCCTGTACCAACCCAACATCCTGCTTAACAAACTTCAAATAAATAAAAGTGTACTGCCTAGTTTCCATATTGTGGCAGAAAATTCTGTAAAAAGATAAGTGTTTCTTTCATTACTGTGAGTATGGATGTTGGAAATGAAAGATGTACTCAAGTTAATATAAAGCACAGAGCACAGCAGGTGTTAGCCACAGAAGGTGTTGTATATGTTGAAAGCAGCCAATAGGGTGCCTGTGTGGTAACCATATTCTGAAGGAGAGTGTTAAAGGCGATGGGAGGTTATCTGCAGTACTGGGGATGGAATATACCTAAGTACTAGAGATGGAATATTTGTTGACAATGTTAATTTGCATCATCAGATGCCTATAAAGAAATTAGGAACACTTGATTTCTTCTGTGGCAGGAACTTTGGTTTGGGCAAATTTATCATTGTTCTTTTCTGTTTACAATTCTGTAAGCAAAACTAAGACATAGTAGAAACAAAAAAAATTTTTTTAAAAAAAAATTTTTTGAAAAAAAATAAAAATTTTTTAAATTTAATTTTGGGAAGTTTTAAGGTTTTCAGAACAGAATTGTTGGGTTTGGTTAATTTTAAAAAAATGCTGTCATTTAATTTTTGGTTTTATTTACAGTTAGGAAAAAAAATGAAATTTAAGGGACCCTTTTTTTTTAAACAAAAGAAAAATTTTGCCTGCTTTTTTAAAAAAAAAGTTTGGTATTTGTTTTTGTTGAAACCTGTTTTTTTTAGAAAATTTTTTAAATAGAACCCTGGTGCAGAAACTTTCCTCTGCCTTTTTTTTGCTAAAGTACAAACAAAACATGTTTTTTTCCCCCTTTTAAAAAAAAAAAGAAAATAAAATGTTGGAAAAAAATTTAAATTTGTTTTTGTTGTTTTCAAAATGTTTTATTTAATATTTGGGACAAATAGGTTTTTCCTTAACGGGTAAAGTTTTTAGCCTTTAAATTTTGTTTTTGGGAAAATTTTGGTTTGCTTTTTCACTTCCCTTTGATGGTTTTTATTTTTAAAAAGTTTTAAAATTATAGCAAAATTTTTTTAAAGTTTTGGGGAAAAATTTTAAATTTGGCCCCTCCAGCATGTTTAGAAACCGGGCCATATAATATTTGAAAATTTTGGGTTTAAATGAAAGCATCCCTGTTTTTTGGGTTTTTTCCCCAAGTTTTCCCCCCGGGGTTTAAAAACCAAATTGTTTTTAAACCCTTTAAAATTTTTTCCCAATACCCCCCTAAAATTTATTTAAATGTAAACAAGTATAAGGAAAAAAACCCTTTTCCCATTAGGTTTTGGGAAAATTTCCTTTGTTGGGCCCCCATGTTTGGGGAAATTTGTGTTCCTGGGGTTGGGAAAATTTGGGGCCCGGGGAAAAAGGGGGAAAATTAATTGTTTTTTTAAAACTAATAAAACCCCCCAATTTTGAAATAAACCCGGGTAATTTAAAAAATGATTGGTTTTGTTTTAAAAGTTTTGGGGTAATATTATAATTAGAAATCAAAAAAGGAACCCCAAGTTTTTAATTGGGGTATTGTTTAAAGTTTTTTCCCCAGGGGAAATTGTTTCCCCAAAATTGGTTTTTTAATTTTCCTGCTGATTTTCTGGGTTAAAAAATTTGGTTTCAGCCTTTAATGGAATTTTAAAAAATTGTATGCATACTTTTTGTACCGGGGGCTTTTCCGAAAGGGGGCCAAAGGAACCCCAAAATAAAATTTTTTTAAATTGGTGCAAAAAAACTTAAAGAAATTAAAAAAAGGTAGGCAAATTTAAAAAACCCCCCCGGGAAGACCTTTTAGTTTTGGAGAATAAAACAGGAAAAACCCTTTACTTTTTGAAATTGCAAGGTTTTCCCGGGGCAAACCACCGGGGGTTTTGTTGAAATCAGGGTTCAAAATTTTTTTACTTTTTCATGTTTTGAAATTGTTCCCTTAAACGAAAATTTTTTTTACTTTTGACATAAAAAAATTTTTGTGGGGGTTCCAAACGGGTTTTTCTTTTTTAAATTTTTTTTAGATTCAGGTTTGACAAAAGGGGTTAACGGGCCCAATAAATGATTTAAAATTTTCCCAAAACAAAACACCCCCTGCTGACGGGAAAAAACCCGAAGTCACTTTGTTTAAATTTTTTTCTTGTAGAAATTTCAGAAAAGGAACACAATCCCCCCTTGCAGACCTTACTTAATTAAATCCCTTTTCCCCATTTTTCGGGAAATAAAAACCCCCCAAAAAAGGGATTTGCCATAAACCCCCTTTAACCCCTTTGATAACGGGTTAAAAAAATTATTGTTTAACCCCAGAGTTTTTCCTTGCAGGCACAAAAACAACCCGCAAAAACTGCACCCTTTAAAATTTCCCCCCTTTTAAAAGGCAAACCCAAAATAATTCCACAGCCCTCTGGGGGAAAAATTCCAAAGTTTATTTTTTGGTTTCCCCCCTTATTTATAACCCTGGTAAAAAATTTGGAAAACCCTTAAAGGGGTAAAAAAAGGGCGGGCATTTAAACCTTTATTTTTAAGGGGGGCCAAATTAAAAGAATTGGAAAACCCCCTACGGCTGACAAAACCCTTTAGTTTTCGGGGTTCAAATTTTCCCCAAAATGGTGAAATTTATATTTTTTAAGGGAGGGAAATTTTTTGGGAAAAAAAAAAAAAAGGTTACAGGGTAAAAACCCCCTGGATTTACCAGCTTTCCCCTGTTGAGGAAACGGATCGAGTTTTTACACACATTTAAAAATGCAAATGGTCTTTTTTGGGTGCCCGGTTGGTTTTGGGGTTGGTGTGTATTTAAATTAATAATTTGGTGTTTGGTACTAAATTTAAAAAAGGGAATTTATAGGTAGTTAAATATAA
Source organism: Protopterus annectens (assembly GCF_019279795.1). NCBI lineage: Eukaryota > Metazoa > Chordata > Ceratodontiformes > Protopteridae > Protopterus > Protopterus annectens. Next base: position 53,358,479 of record NC_056749.1, read on the forward strand.
TAAATTATATTAAATCCCCCAATCTAAGAAATTAAATTTTTCAAAGGTATTCCCCCATTCCCATAGGTTTGGATTCTGTATAAAAAAGAAAAGAATTTGAATTTTGAAAAATTTTAAGTTCTGTTTTTTCCCCAAATAAACCCAAACCATTTTTTTCCAAGGGGAAATAAAAAATTTAAAAACATGCCAATTGGGGAAGAGGGAACAGTAAAAATTTGCCATTTTAAACCAACCCCCAATTTGAAAATTTTAAAAAGGGGTTATTTTGAATTCAGTAAAATTTCAATAAAAATTTTTTTTCTTTCAGAAAAAAACTTTCCCAAAATGTTTTGTAAATTTTTTATTAACTTGTATATAAATTTAAAAATTTATTTTATTGAAATGAAAATAGCAAAACAAAAACAACTTTACAGTACAACGGTTTTGAATTTCCCAAAGCTTTAAAAAATTTAAAAATTGGAAAGTTGATGTTTGCGGTGCCTGTTCCAAAAGTAGCTAAAACTTTTTAAAACCCAACATTGAGGGCCCAATTTAAATAAATTAAAATAATATAATAAATTATTATAATAATATAAATAAAAATCGGGGTAATATATATATATTTTCCTATATTATATAAAAACCTTAATAAAAAAACTTAATTTTAAAAAAAACCAATACAAATATCTTTATAAAAAAAATTAAATAATTTTTAATATTAATTATATATATATAGTCCCCACCATAGGGGGATATATTTTTTTTATTTAAATTTTTTCCCCCTCTTAGGAAACTTGCCCTTTTCCAGGGGTGGGGAAAAAAAGGGCTTTAAGGAAATAAGAACTTTATTAAAGGGAATATCCCGGGATTAAAAGCTTGGGAAGGGGGAGGTAGCATGTTTTGGGCACCAAAAGGGCCCCCAAGATTATATGAAGCTGTTTATGTCCCCCACCCCCCAACAAAAAGCCAGACTGTGGCGGGGCTAAAAAATGATGCTAATTAACCCCTGCGGGTGCCCCCCCTTTTTGCAAATGAAGGTAAAAGTGTTATAAAGTGGGCGGCATTTTAACCCCATAAAAAGGGGGGTAAAAAAAAAAAGGTTTACATTTTTAAACAAAAATTGGCCAAAGAAACGGGGGCCCCCAAATTTAATTTAAAATTGTTTTAAAAGCCAAGGGCCCCTTAAAAAAAATACCCAAAGGGTTTTTAAAAAAACCCGCCAACCCATAAAATAAAAATTTAATTCTTGGCCCCAAATGAAAAAAAGGAAAACCCGGTGCTTCTTTGCCCAAAGGGTCAAAAAAAAATTTTATAATTTGAGCCATAAATGCTTTGTCACTTCCCATGAATTCCCCCCTTTTTTAAAAAGTCGGGCTTGTAACCCCAACCTTTTAAAAGGGTTCAAAGGGGTCTTTGTGCAGGTTCTGTTGTGGAAAAAAAGGTTAGTAGAAATCCCAATAAATTTTGGCAAGGGGAAATTTTTTAATTTTTGAAATGCCCCCCACTAAGGAAAAAACCCAAAACGGAATGGGGTCAAACCGGGGAAAAATTTTGGGCCGGAAAAACCCCAACCCCCCATCAAGGAGAGGGCCACCGTAGGTTAAAAGCAAATTGGTCTTTTTTGCTAACGGTTCCTTTTTTTTTTAAGAAAAGCCCAGGGAAAATGGGGTGTAATTTTACCCTTTTGGGTTTGTTCCCCTTGGGGGCAAAATTTAACCAAAAGTCTGTAATTAAAAAAAAACCGGTAAAGGGCTGGCATGCCCCACAGGCTGAAACAAAGGTTTTATGGGGGGGAAAAATTAAGGAAATCCTGCCCCCATGGAAAATTTTGGGAGTAAAAATAGAAATTCCCCTAGGTAAGGGGGCCTTCCAAAACGGCTCTACCTACCCTGAAAAGGGAAAGGGGGGAGGTCCGGGGAAAAAAAGGTTTCACACGGAAAAAAAACTTTCAGGGGGGGACCACCCCTACTCATTTTCCCCAAACAATCCGGGTTGGTAAAGGAAAAAAATAAGAACCTGGCAGTATGGAAATAGGGAACCCTTGGAAATGGGAAAGGGGAAAGTTAAAGGACCAAGTGCAAGTCAAACCAAAGGCCCCACCAATCGGGTTTGTGTAAAACCCTTTAATTAAGATACCCTTTGCCAGCTGGGAATTGAAATAACACCACCAAGCTTTTATCCATTAAATAGTATAAGGGGTGTGAAAAAACAAACACATTTGGGTTGGTTATTTCCCAAACATTTTGAAGGGGGTTTTATTCAGAAAAGGGAAACTTTTAAAATTTAAAAATGAAGAAACAGCTTTAATTCAACTTTTTTGGGGAGCCCTATTTAAAAAGCTAAATTTTTCCAGAGGAAGGAGTGCAAAAAACCACCAGACATGTTTGGGGAAGGGTTAAGTTCCCAGGGGGGAAGGAAAGGTTTTTGTGGGTTTGGGGGAGATTCAAAAGCCCAGGGATATTTGGGAAAAAATCAGCCCCAAAAGGCCCAAAAACAATTAAAGGGTTTTTCCAGGCATCCAGCATCCAGGGTACCAGTTGACCCAATTTACCCCATGGCACATTAAGAAAAAAGGAAAGGCCCCCCAAAGGGGGCAGGATGTAAGCTTAAAGAAATAAAAAACCAAAAAAATTTTTACATTTTTTAAAAAAAAAATGCCAGGGGGAAACCCCGGGACCAAAATTCTAATAAGTTAAATACCCAAGGGCCCAAAATTCCCAAAGGCAAAAAAACTTCCAAAAATAAAAAAACTTTAATGCAGGCCAACAAATGAAAAAAAACCCTCCACCAAAATACCCCCAAGGGAAAAAAAGGGCATAAAACCCAAGAAACCTTCTGAATCCCCCAAAATCAAGGGGGGCATGTCCCAAAACCCAGGGGAAAAGGTTTTTAAATTGGGCAGTGTTTGTGTGGCGGGTTGGAACCCATAAAATGACCCCCAAAATCGGGAAAAAATGCCCCCCCAGCTTAAGGATTTCCAAAAGGGGAAAACCCAAGGGGCCCCCTGGGGGGAAATGCTGGGGGTACCACGGGAACCTTGGATTTTGCTAATCAGGGGGCAACAAAGCCACAAAGGGGGAAACCATAATGAGGCACAAAGGAACCGAATTCTTTAAAACATGGGGGGAAAGCTGAAACCAGGTTCCTTGCTTGGCCCCAACTGGGGAAAGGTTGGGGAAGAAAAAAATCTCCGGGCATGGTAATTTAAAAATAGAAATTCCATGCTAAAATATGACCGTAAAAAAGGCTGCAGCAGGGAAAACGGGAAAGGGGGGGGGCCCCTACACCCCAAAAAAAAAAGGGGAAAACCCACAGGCAAAAAAAGAGGATCAGCCATAACCCCCTTTCCCCCAAACCCCGGGGTTGGAAAAAGAAAAAAGGCCCCCCAGTATCCCCATCCCTTTGGAAAAGGGGAGGAAGGGGTTGAAAATGAAGTGGGCAATGGATGAATTCTCCACCTGAACAACAAAAAAGGGGCCCACAAACAACCCTGAAAAAATTTAAGTATGGGGTGGTTCCTCCCCCTTGTCATCCTTAAAATAGGGTTAAACCCCCCAAAACCCCAATTTTTACCCAAAACACTCCTTGGCCCCAAGGTGTAATCCCAAAACGGGGAAATTTTTAATTTTACATTTTGGGCCAAATACTTTATTAAGGTTTGGAACTAGGTGGGTAATGTCTCCCAACCATCTGGGCATAGGAAAAGGGGTTTTGTTCGCCCCCCCAGGGTTAACCCAAAGGGGCCCTCTGTTGGAGAAGGGGAAAATTCGGGTTGGGGGTATCCAAAATTTGTTCCCACCCACTCGGCCAAAGGAAAAAATTCCCGGGGAAAGGGTTAGTGGGGGGTTTGAAATTAACGGGGATTTTCCCAAAAATGGGGATACCCCTGGGGAAATTTTCCGGGATGATTTCCCCCAGTTCCATAGTTCCCCTTAAACAAAAACCCCCCAATGGGGGAATTTTCCCAAAAGAATTTTCCCCCATGGGCAACAACCCGGAAAGGGGTGAAATTAATCATTGCACTACCATGCCCCCTGAGGGGGTAAAAAATCCCCCCACCTGCCAGGATTGAAATCCCCAACCATTACAAATTTTCCAAAATTAACATACCCTCCCTACCTGAAGGAACCCCAATTTGGCCCATTGGGGGGATCGGGCAGGAAAAAAAACCCCACAAAAGGGGAAAAGGGCAAACGGGCAGACCCAATAAAAAGGGGTTATCATAATTTTTATAAATATTATTTTAATATTTATTATTAATTATTTAATTTATATATATATATTAATATAAAAATTAATAACCAAACAATAAGGGGAAAAAGAAAAAAATGCATAATGGGGAAAAAATTAAGGAGAAAAGTGGGTTCCATCAAAATAACCTGGGGGTACAAAAAGGGGAAACCCCTCCCCCCTTTAAAAGGAGGGGCTTAAACATACCAAAAGCGAAATCATGAGGCTTAAATTTCCAAAAGGAACACAAAAACTGAAACACCAGATTAAATTTAAAATCATGTTAAAGGGAAAAATTAGTCACCGGGGTTTGGGCAGGAAAGGTTCCCTGGTTTAAGTTGTTTCTATTGTATGTAAGGTTTGTCTAGGTGGTTTGCCCTGGGGACTTAAGGTTGGGGGGTTGTTTTGCCCCCCTTTTCAATGTTTTTGGGGGGAGAAAAAAAATTGGGGGGGGTACAGCCCACCCCCCTTGGGGGGTTTTAGGGGGGTTTGTATAATGTTGGGGATTTTTGTTTAATGGGGGTCCCCAAGGGTCTTTCAGTGTTTCCATGTTTTTTCCCTTAAAAATTGATTATGGTTTTTTCCCCAAGAAAAATTTGGGGAAAAAAAGGGGAAAGTCTTTCCCCCTTGGGGGAACCCCGTGGGGTTTTGGGGAAAATTCCAAATTAGGAACCTGTAACATTTAAATTTCCATAAGTATAAAGGGCCCAAATGGCAATCAAAATTTTCCCAAAAAGGAAATTTAAAATGGAACAAAGGTTTAAAAAAAGGGTTTTTATTTATAATATTAAAATATTTTTTAAATAAAATATATTTAAATTTATTTAAATTTTTTTTTAAAATATATTAAATGGGGGGAGAGGAATAATTTTTGTATTTTAAAATTAATATTTTGAATAAATGGGTTCCTTTCCGGGATCTAAAATAACCTCCCAATGTTTACAAAAACAAAGGTTAAGAAAAACAAACTGCAAAAATTAAGGGGTTTTTTTTTAGGAAGAAAGGAAAGTTTATCCCTTGTTGCCATGGGTTTGTTTTTCACCTGAAAATTTGAATGTGTTTTTAAAAATGTTTTTTTAAAAAAAGGGGGGGTTGGGAGGGTCTTTTTCCCAAACAATAAATATTAAATATTGGGGGGCAGAAATAGGGGGGTTTGGGGGGTTCCCAACCTTTATTAATTTTGTTTGGTTTTTGGGGAAAACTTTTCCCTGTGTTCAGGGCCATTTGTGCCTTAATAAATTAGGCCTGAAATTAAGGGGGGTTTTAGTCCCGGTAGGTGTTCAAATTGGGGGGGAATTCCAATACCCGTTTTGGGGGAAAAAAAAGGTTTTCCCTAAATGATCGGGCCATGCAACCCCCCAACTTTCCCCCCCCAAACCCCCAAACAAAAAATAAAATGAAATAACTTTTACAAATATTCCTAGGGACTTTCCCCAAAAAGGGTTTAAAAACCTTTGCCCCAGGGGACACCCTCGGGGGGCCCCTATTTGTTAGTTGGGGCTTTTTTCCCAAGGGAAATGTAATGTTAAAAAAGGGTTTTTTGACAAAAATCCCATTTCAAAAAAGGGTGTTGTAAAAGGGAATGTTAAATTTAGGAAGAAAGGGAAAGTTTCCCCCTTGTACCCCAAAATGGGTTTGGTAGCCTGAAAAACCCCAAACCCACAAACCATTAAAAAGGGGGAAACCCCAGCCGGGGGTGCCCAAAAAACCTTCCAAGACTGAAAATTTTGCAGAAAAAACCATTTTCAAAAAAATTTTTTTCTTTAAGTAGCGGGGGGTTCAAATAAACAGCTGTATAAAAACCAATTAAACCAAAATCGCCTCCCAATTACCAAAATCCACGGAAATTTTTAAAAGGGGAAGGGCCCTTAAATATCTTTGTTGGTTCCTCCATATCTGTTGAAAAACATCCCCCAAACCCCCAAAAAAATTTCCAAAAAACTGAAATTCCCAAATAACAAACGGAAAACCCCCAAAAAATATTTTCAGAACACCAACGGGCCCCAGGGAAAAATTGGAAAGGGATACGGGAACAGCTGTGTGTTAATTTTTTGGGAACAACCCTTTTGGGGTTGGTTTTCAGGTTTTAGCAAAGGGAAAACCCGATATTTTAACCCCAAAAAGGAGGGCTTACACACTTAAACCACAAAACCCAGCAGAACCTTACGAAAATTTGAAACAAAACTGAAAAGGGTTTTAATCAAACAAACCCGGGGATAAAAAGGATTTTTTGAAATAAAAAGCTGTTAATTTAGAACTTTCTTAAAATTTTTAAACACAATCCAATAGGGGAAACAATTATCTTGTTTTTATTATTGTTGAAATATAACCCAAATTTTTAGGTGTATTCCAAAAAGGTAAAGGAAACCCCAATCCCAAAAAGGGGAGAAATTGGGGTTTAAAAAAAAATTTTCCCAGGTATTGGCAAGGGTGGTCCAAAAAGTATGTGCATCAATTTAAAATATTTGGGAAAAATTGGGTTCGGGTACCAATTTTAGGGTTTTAAACTAGAAAAAGGAAAGGTTTTCCACTTCAAAATTTTTCCTTGTATATTTCCCAAAACGTTAAGAAGTTTTAAAAACCAAAAAAAGGATTAAAAAATTTAAACCCCCCCCTTTACTTTATTTTGGGAAACATTATTTATGTTTTTATTGGCAATTTTAAATACACAATAAAGGGAAACATTATTTTGTAGTATGAATTTTAGCATATAGCAAAGTAAAATGGGAGTTTGGGGTTAAAAAAAACCCATCCCCAAAGGGGAATGTAAAAAGGGGTTTGAAAAAAAATTTAAGGTATGGGGGGCGGGTCCCCCAAGGGGTATTTATAACCGGGGTAGATTTTTGGGTTTTTAAAAACCAAATTTTAGGGTTACCCCCTGGTCTGAATTGGGCCAGGCCCAATTAGTTTCCCTTGTTTTGTCCAAAAGGAATGCAGTATTTACAGTTGTTTCCCATACATTCTGTTTTCCCTTAAGATGCTATTGGGCCCTCCAAAAAAGGTACATTGGAATCAGGTTTAAAGCAGGGGGAAAAAAGTTAAGGCGGGAACTATCCATCCAAAAAGCATTTTAAAAAGTAAAAGGTGGTTAGGTGTTTCCCAAGGATTTTGGGGCCTCTGAGGTGGGCTTTCCCCCCCCAATAGGACCCTGGGCCTTGAAGGGCAACCCAAGTTCCCTGTGGTAGCAGACCCAACTGAGTCCCCGGGGGGTTTTCTTGGTTGGGGCCCCCCATAAGGTAAATTTTTAAAGGTCAGTAACCCTTTTGGTGGGGTACTTTGGGTCTTTCCAAAGCTGGGGATTTGCCCGGTAAGGAATCCCAAATTGTTGTTTTTAAAGGGTTAAAAACCCCTAGAGAGGGCCCGGGGGGCCCCCTTTTATTGGAGCAACCCAAAATTAGGGTTGGGGGCCTTGTAGAAGGGAAAATTTTCCCCCCTTGTATTATGGGTTTTGAAAGGAGAAGCTATTTTTTATTGGGGCCCCCGGGCCCCTTTTTTATTAAAACCTTTTTGGGGTATTTTGGGTTTTAAAACCTTTGGGGTTTGCCCGGAAAATTTTTATACCCCAAAGGGGGGGTTTATCCTTTTTGGGGCAATTAAGCTTGAGGGCCAAAAGGGTTTTAAACCCGGTAAACCCATTAAGTTGGGGCCCTTAGGGTTTTAAACCCATTTGGGGAAAAAATTTTCCCCCGGGGGCCCCCAGCCCCTTTTAAACCTTTTCAGAAAGCCCCCTTGTTGGTACCCAGGGAATTATTATACCAAAGGGGGTCCTAGGATTTTGGGGCCCGGGGGGACCCCAAATTTTAACCCCGGTATACCAGTGGCCCCTTAGGGTTTGCAAAACTTTCCCCTTTTTGGGGGTTTCGTCTAAAACCCTTTTTCCCCAAACCCTCCTGTGGGGGTTTAAATTTTCAGAGAATTTAAAATACCAAATGAGGGGTTTTCCTTTAGGACTGGCCCCCTGGGGATCCCCCCTTTAACCTTGGTAACGTCCCTAAGAATCCCCAGGTTTGGGGCGGGCCCGGGCCCTTTTCAAACCAAACTGGGGGGGGTTTTTCAAAGGGTTTTAAAATTCCCCAAAGGGGTTTTTTAAAACCTTGAAAACCCAGGATGTGGGGCCTCCTTACCCTTCAACCGGAAACGGCCAAAGGGAAAGGTCCCCAGGTTTGGGGCACCCCTTTGTGGGGGGTAATTTTTGGGGCCCCAAAATTCCCGGGGCAAAACCTGATGAAGGCTTTTATTGAACCCAGGTGCAGGTTGGGGAAAAGGCCCAGGTCCTTTTGGGGAATTTGTGGAGTGGGTTTGTTGCCGTCCCTTTGGGGCCCCTTGATAGGCTTTAGAAATGGGCTTTACTCTTTTAAGTTTAAAAACCCAGGGGATTTGCACTCTTCCTGTATAGATATGGGCCCTTTAGGGGGTGAGTGGGGGGAAAGGTAGCACTGAACCTATCTGCCAGGATGTTGGCAATATCAGTTGGTTCTGTAATGTTCATGCCTTTGTGCTGTAACTCAGAGCAGATCTGGGTGTTGACATTGAGATATTTGACATAGCTGTAGAATGCTTTGTGGTTGTTGTTGAAATTAGTGGCGGTTTTGTTTTTGTAGCTAGCTTTGGAGGATCTTATAAGGGATCTCACCTTCTTACTGAGGCTGACCAGGGAGCTCCTCCATGCATGGGATTGTACTCTCTTTTGCAACAGTGTCTTCCTCCTGTTGTACAGTTTGTTTATGGCAGGGGACAACCAGATTGGCTTCCTTAATTAGGAGTATAGCGTCTTGCTTCTGTTTGGGATAGCACAATCCATACACTTGTGTAAGTGCTTATAGAGTGCATTTGTGTAGGATTCAGCAGTTGTAACAGTATTGCCCATCTGCATGGGTGTCATGACGTTCACCACATCTGTCTTAAGAAGCATGAAGTTGGCTTTGTAGTCATATTATACTGTGGTTCCCTTAATGGGGGTAGGGGCGGGATGTGGAGATCAATGGTGTTCAGTTCATGGTCGGATCGGACTAATGAGGAGTTGACCTCAGGTGTGGAACACCGGTCACTCATGTTGGTAATGTCTAGGTCTAGGATATTGTTGCCCCTGGTGGGTGTGTGGATATGCTGATCCAGGGCATTGGTGTTTATGAATTCCAGAAAGCATTGACCTAATTAGTTGGTACACGAGTAGTTTTCTCAGTTAATGGTGGGGTAGATTCAGTGAGACTATGTGATGAGTGTGGTGTGGTGCGAATGTTTACCTTCTCCACATGACTGTCAGGGTCAGGCTTGGTTGGAGAGAACTTTACCTCCAGTTTGGCTAGATAAGTGCATCTCTCACAGGTTGTAGTGTTGGGTGGTAGGCAGAGGGGGTTGTCTGTGTACATGAGGCAATGTCTACATTACCTCAAGATGTCCAGATTCATCAGATAGAGAGGAGAGAACAGTGGCAGAAAAGTATGTACAAAACCTGTTTACCTCTAGGTAATGAGGAAGATTGAGTGCTATAGTAATTAGTAGCTTTTGTAGTGCTTACAAGTTCTGAACAAGTGCTGAGCATGAATAAGCAATCCAGATAGGGTCTTGGATAATATAAACACACTGCCCTCACAACAGGTACACAATCATATATCCATGTACACCACAGAGACCCTGTACCCACAACGATGCAGGTACAAGCTGCACTCAGGCTGCATGGGACCTGTCCATATCACAGGTTGTATCATGCACATATGGCAAAACAAGTTGCTCTCCACATACACATCATATAAAACATAGCTTCATGTCAGGCTGTGTACACACTGAATGGTGCACACCAACAGGTATCACAACCCACAAAGGGGGAGACACCACTGATAATGGGAAGTACTGCACTACTTCCCTGCTGAGTCTTGTCTGAAAGGCCATGAACCTTGATCAAATTATTTGATGTCAGCAGTACAGCTGTAGATGACAGTAAGGTTGATTTCACACTGCATATCATAACCTTGCCAGGTCATAGGACATCATCACCCATACAGTGTTCCACCTACATTCGGTATACTAGATGTACATTCCTATGTCACAGGAGTGTTTTGCAATGAGACTGCTGGCAGAGCCAACACTACAGAAGGTGTCTGAATAATACATGCTCATCACACCAGTGCCAGCTACAGTAAGACCAGGTTAATTAATTGTATTCCCCCTCATTGAAGTCCATACCACACAGACAAACAGAAGGCATCTGCCTATTGAAGTATGCGAATGACTATGACCTAGGAGCAATAGTCGACTCAAGAGTGTTGTGGACAACATACAGAAGGGGCTTTGTGGGTGAGGTGTGTGTGACATATGGCCACAATCTGACAGCTACATATTGCATTGTCACCCCTATGTTAATAACCCCGTACCCATGAACTACCACCTAGGCAGCGGTCAACATAATGGACACTGTGTAAGGGATGCAGCTGGGCAGTTGTCTTTCCTGTGATAGCTATATCACCACACCTGTCAGGTACCCAAATAATGACAGGGTGCCATCCATGAATATAGAGATCATTGTCCAATCATACACGACACTCAAGTGACCCATATCAAATCACATATTTCCATTAAGGGGTATTGGCCATATGCAAATGGCCTACACCAGCCTTCCCATTCCCCATCTTCACTATGTAGTATGATGCATACCCTGAACAAAGACATGCATCTGGAGCGTTTCTCCCCAGGCCTCCACTGAAAACAGGCTCTGTGGAACCTGGTCAAATGTTAAATAATAAATCCATGTCCAACCCAGTGATGTTGGACATGCTACACGTACACATCCTGATCTCAAACACATACTTCATGGACATCCACCTTCCACATGCTGGACAGATCCTTGTCCCATACAGTTTACATAGTCCTGCCATACTATGCATTCCTGTCCATCAAAGCTGCACATCGCACCCCTCTCAGACATGGTGTGATGACTGCATGGTAACGCATGGTATATGTATCATTAACCCTGTGGATCAGTAATGTGGCACTGCTCCACCTGGCCCCACAGACCCACCTGTCGGCTACTGCCAGGTAACCTTTCATCCTAGATTCATACATGGTCCATGGCATATAGCCCACTAGTTGACTTTGACTGTACATGCTATAGTTGATATCAATCCCTGCAAATACCATCTGGTTAGCCAGTGTCCCATGTGTATCACATGTGCAACACAGGTGATACATGGCAGGATGTTGAATTGCTGTACAGTGCCGTGTAGATTTATATGGCAGAACACATACATGTAAAACCTTATGTGAGCAAGTCTGCAGGGTCACAGGTCATGTCTGTTAAGGCAGTGTAAGTCTTTATATGTGACATATACACTGCATCAAGGTTGACTGCATTAATGTGGACACATCCAGCCATGTGCTGATAGGTAAGAACACCAGTACAGGCAAACAGACATGCCCACATCAAGACAGCATCCACATGGAGTATGAGCAATGTAATCAGGTGACACACACACATATATGGTGATAATATCCACTCACCATTGAGTGTCACATGTCAGTGTCATGTAGATTTACAAATACAACTAATAAATGCAATACATATGTATGTTCAGCTGTAGCTCTGTATGTCTCTGAGTTAATGTGACCTGTCTCCATCATTATGTCTTCCAGGTATGCTGCGTACAAGGCTACCCTCCCTTTACCCGCTTGGAGGATGAGGCCCTCATCCCATACCTACATGACAATCATGATATCCTGTTCAGCCATGTGCCACAGGATGCACAGCAGCAGGATGCCCTCTGGATGGAGGGTTAATGATGTGGGTGGCCAAAACCACACATACCAGCAGGTTTGCAGACACTGTACAGACCTCATTAGATGATGAAACAGTGTGCAAATGCAATTGCCAGGGAACAAGGTGCAACACGTGGTGGACCATCAACCCAGCCCCCACTCACACATACAGAGGCACTACTGGCCAACCTAGGGACACCTGCAGAACCACATCCACAAGCCTTAGCTGATATTATGGAGGTGGGTGTCTCTCAACCACTGAGCCTGGAGTTGCCTGGTAAGTCAGTACTGTACCTATAACAACTATATTCCATATACTTGCATGTGTCACTGTACAATATGTAATGTAACATCATATGCAAGGCATGTATACACACATGCCACATACTATAGTATGCTACTCTGTGTATGCACACATGTGCATACACCATAGTATAGTCTAATGTACTGGTGTATGTGTTAACATGCACATTGCACCCTGTAACCATCATACAGGCATGGATAATGCTCATACAGCTGTGTTACTCCTATTTAGGTACCTCTGGCATTCCGCTGTGACAGCAGCCTGTTGCAGGAGAGACTGTTATTATTTATCAGGCATCATAATGCACAGATCTATCTGCCATGTGGCCATTTACAAGATATACACATAATGTATGGTCCTGTCACACTATACAGGTCAGACCTGCAATGCATCACAATGCCTACCCATGTGCAACACTTGCAAACTATGTGAATCACCTCACCGACATGAATCCTCACAAACTGTCATTACCAGATATGTGGACAGCTGTGCATACAATGGTGGAGGTGCTGTTCACTGTAGGGACATGTACTACAGATCAGAACTTCACATGTGGGGAATACAAACAGTACTACACAGTGAGCTGGAGTATGGCCAGCCCACAGGATTCACTGGTGTGGATCATAGCCCTGCTATGAATGTCACACAATGTGATATGCTATCTTGACATGTCCATGACATCTAGTGGCCTGGCTGCAACACTGCCAAACTAACCTGCAAACATATCCCACATACCTCCCTTTGTCTGTATAGCCCTGTCGTCAGTTAAGCATATGACATCTATGGGTGTATGTCATATGGGACAACACAGACATGTGAAATAGATGCCCGTCACAATAATTTGGCCAACACATGTACACACATGGCCATGGAGGATGGCCAGAGACATGAAGCAACACACAGTTGACGTGATGTGCTTGTGTGTACACCCTGTCGTACAATGGCTACACATGGTCCAACTATGGCCTTTGGGTAATGGTTATATTGTAGATGTGGAACAGTAGACATCCTACAGGACTGTGCACATCTTGTGTAGGTGTGACATCAATCCACCATATAACATCTTGAGGGTGTCACAACATGACAGCAGTCACCTGTACAGTATCCACATCAGCCCACAGATACAGTACATTCCCCTTGCTGGTGTTGGACATCAATGTCATACTTGCTCCTTGTGTGTGTGTGTGTGTGTGTGTGTGTGTGTGTGTGTGTGTGGTACACAGATGTCATGTGGGACATGGTGTACCAACGTGTTCGCCATGTCTGGCCATAGTTGCCAGGCAGCAGCAATATGGTTGCAGATGTGCAGGGGTGTCATCCGTATACCCTTCAGTGACCTGTGTCACACATTCCACATCATGGTTTAGTGTGTATACACCTCAGTGACGTGGGTCACATTCCACAGTATATATGTATTGTATCTGAACACAGTCATGGCTATGAACTGTGTCTGTAACTCACACTGTATAGCAATAGAGACGCCTCATGATTCCCTGCAATGGCCATGCACATCAGTTAAATGTGCAGTATATCTGTAGGTTGGACACAACACTGCACTGGGACACCATTACCCCACTGTATATTTGACAGGACACCATTGTGTTAAACATGTATGCATGTCATTGAACACATCAGCAGATCACATGTCATACTACATGTGATTGCTAAGGTCATATGCCACACATCAGGCAGGTGTACTGTTAACCTGTGCTGGTCTACATGGTGTAACATAGGGATGTATGCTAACTACTACTATGATTGTGTAATTTGCATGCTGTCTGCTATGACACATGCATGCTGTTGTGTGCAACCTAGGGATGTATGATAACTACCAGTATTATTGTCTGTGCTGCATGCTGTCTGCCGTATCACATGCATGTTGCATGCCTTCTGTCATATCACATGCATGTGTGTGTGTGTGTGTGTGTGTGTGTGTGTCTGTGTGTTTGTGTCTATTGTATAGATTATAATGTACAGTGCTTGTCTGCCTTCACAGGTGATGTAGGTGCATTGCCCTCCTGCGGTACATCTGATGTTAGTGTCCCCAAAGACTCTAGCAGTGATGGTGAACATATGATTGATGCACAGGCAGAGCTGTCAGGGGCTGAAACTGTGCCATTGGTTGCCATTCCAGCTATATCCCTCTCATCCCCGCATACAGATCCCATGCCTGCACATACCCCATCACCAGTGGCCATAGAGGAAGGACAGTTGGCATGTGGTAGCTTGGAACAGAAAAGTGTGGGTGCTATTGAAGGTGTGCCTGCACACCATGGTGTCAGCCAACTGACTGGTGGTGCCCCACACAGGCACATGGCCAGTGCTGCTCGTAGGAGGACCTCTAGCCACCGTGCTCCTGCAAGACAGAGCGCAGCAGCTGGTGTCACCAGACACATGTTTCAGGCTGTAATGGAGGCACAGGCACATGCTGAATGGCACAACAGAGAAGATCAGAGGCTTCAGAGGGCTGCTGTCCGTTCTTTAAACAACAACATCCAGGCAATGGTAAATGCTCAAAAGCAGATTGCTGAAGCTTTGGATAGACGGTTGGGTGACATGGTTGGAGTACTTGACTGTGGCATGACAATCCGCGAGCATGAGCTGTCTGTGTTGGAACATCTGGTAGGAGTGAGACGTCGGGCACATGGATGTAGACCTGCTACATCACCTGTTTCAGGTCTACGTGTAAGAGCTACCTCACATGTCTGCTCCCATAGTGGCGGTAGCAGCAGCAGTGCATCTGGTGCTGTGCTGTCCTCACCACGACACAGCAGGCCACATGCACGTGGCCCAGGATGGTCACAACAGGGACACGGTTCCAGTGGACAAGAACATCAGACAGTACCCAATCTGCACCTCTGCCTGGTAGTGCCTGTGCAACCCCTGGCAGGCACAGGTCACATGTCCATGGCTGGACACCGTGAACTGTAAAACTTGGCCTGTACAGTCTGCAGCTGTCAATAATACCCCTGTGTAGGCCAGACATATGCAAGAACTGTGTGCATACATACACACACACACACACTGGAAACATATGTAGGGCACTGCAACACACACACATGCATAACATCCACACATGCCCAATTAGATCTAAGGCCCTAACCCACACACATGATGTCATCCAATGGTGAAGCCTAGGCTTCTGGCAAACATTATCACCCTGTGCATATGATGATGCCTGTGCCGCATCCCTAACATCCACACCATCGATGCAGGGACATGCTCATATGGTCTGATGCACAGGGTGAACAGACTAGGACTGTAAGTGTAGTTTACAATTGTTGAGTACTGTTGACAGGCAGCAGGCATACCATGTACTACAGGCGTACAATGCATTTCATACTGTTAACAGTATGTGTCTTGTGTAACAACAGTAACTACATGTTGGTCATGATATTCTGCTGTCCTCCTTCAGGTCTAATTGCATGTGCTGGTGGATGTCAGTGTTTGCAGTTAGTGTCCCATATGTCAGTGTGGACTACTTACAGGTATGTATGAATATACCAGCATGCACCATGTAGCTGCCACATAACAGTGAGAATGTCCCACGTTCCAAACACATCTACTGATCCAAGAGCATGATAGCTGTGTATTAAGCTACTGTGGCTACAGACGTGACATCCATACAGGGTGACATCACAGGTACAGTTGCATGGAGTGGTGAGGTAAGAGAGCAGGCTAGCTGATTACAAGGGTAGAGACCAGTGGGAAATGTAATGCCTCATTGGGAAGCAGTAATACACATTCCCATGAAAGGATGTCAACACACAACTGCACCCACACACTCAGATATTGACACACATGTATTCAGTGACAAAGTAACACACTCACGGATTCACTGACACAGTAACACACACTCACACACAGTTGCTACTGGTGAGGTGAGGATCCCTACCTGTGTGCAAATCATCATTACAGTACTGTGCACCTACATGACACGCCACAGAGAATACACATGTACAGGTAGTCAGTATGGCCTAAGATTGGTGACATCAACACGGATAGTAGATTGCATCACCTGGATGGGGGAAGGGGTCTTATCAGTTCAGTATGGTAACATACATCCTCACTCCAGGGACCAGACAGCCATACATACACACACATAAACACACTGTGGCATTCAGTACTGAATACACCTATGTCATGCACATACAGATACCTCACATGTGTGAGAAACACACCCCTGCCTATGTCCTGCTTTCTACATTGCAGTCTGTACAGGAGAGTGAGTAACAATTGAGATGTATTCTCCACCATACGTGACATATATGGACACACACACACAACCACACATGCCAGTACTGTGAATCAAAGACCTGCCTAGCTCATGATATGTATGACAGACTTACAGCAGTATTGCACGTGTTACAAAGTGTACTGATGCTTCCTTTGGCAACAGTGCTGATATATGCACACGGGACGTCTTGACTGTTAACAGGTGTCAATTGATTTACCTTCGCTGTCACCCTGACCACTTTCTAAGTTGTGTGTTATGTCCTTCAATTAGCAAAACCATTGCTTACCGGTTACACAGGTTATTGCAGGACTGCTTGTGACACACCTGTGAGCTGTCCTCAGCAAAAATCCATCTGCAAAGATGCCCCACCACTTAGATATTTCCACACATCTGTCCATACCTGAGGTACATCTTTCCGTACATTCAGCATATCACCATATACAGTTGGCAATGTTGAGGCTGCATTGCAACTGCATGACGTACTAGGATACACGTCACCTGCATACATCAGCAACTGCACACACATTATCTGAACACACACCACTACATGTACATGTGTGTAGGTCCTACAATCCTGTCATTTAGGCATGCTTGTAGGCATTGCAATTGGTGGACATGTGTAATGACATGGACATGTGTAATGACATACATGACACATGGACAGTTGTATGATATGATAGGTGTAATGGGTGACTGGTACAGAGGGAATGTTACCTCTGTCAACATTGCCATCACACTTTATGTACTGTTAGCATTCAGTAGCCATAGACCTACATTCCATGTGCATGTATGTAATGGCTGTAGCCACCTGTTTGCACAAAGGACAACAACAGCTATGCTATTTACATGTATGTTGTGTGTATGTGGCATGTACATACCCAGGGCAGATACATGTATGTCATATCCATACATGAGGGTGTGTACTGGTGTACAGCAACAGTCATCTGCTAATGCTGTAAATAACCAAGGGCCCCTGGTATGTGTACAGCTGACCTGGTTAGACAGTGGTATCATTGCATTGCATAACACATGATGCAACTGTATCAGTACATGGGTACTCTCTACAGTTGATGTAGAGCTTGGTACAGTCCACTGGTCAAGGGTCACATGGTGGTGTACTCTTATATGTCCTACAACATGTATGGGTGCGTGTTGGTGGTCCGAGGGCATGGTGGTGTCTGAGGTTTACATCCTAGAATGCAGCATGTGACACTGTGTCCTGCACATGACTCATCTGTGATGCCTTTCGTGGGGGTACCAGTCAGTACATGTGAGTGGCCTCTATGTATGTGGGGACACCACCACCTGGAGCGGTCTGTTCCTGTGCTATTGTGCAGTACAGAGACATCAGCCAGGTGTTCCTCACTGCACAGAAGTCAGTACTCCCCATTGTTGGATCTACAGTGAGCAGCTGTGATTATGGACGCTACACATCTAGCACTGGTTAGCATAAGCATACAATGCAGTTGTCCTGTAGGTGTCAGGGTGTTATCCTGTATTTAGGACATTTGCCTTGGAATGGCACTGTATGGGTGGATGGGTATTATCCCCACTCCCTTGAATCATGGATGCATGTGATGTGTGTCAAAGGCCTGTCTACTGTCAGTCATGTCATCCCAGAATGACAAACACTGGACAACCTCATACTTACAGCAGGACGTTGGCTCATTGTGCTGTTCAAGCAGTTGCCACCTCTAGCAAGGCTCATTGTGTTGGTCAAACAGTTTCCACTCCTAGCAAGACGTCACTGCGAGTGGTAGTATTGTGCTTGGTATACAATGCTACATTTAAGGTGATGGACAGCAGCAGACGTTGTGTAAAAGACCGGTGTCAAATATATGTAGAGCAGCATTCCTGCTAACAATGACAACTGCTAACACCAGAGCCCATTACAATGTGTTCTTTACGTCTACCTGTTACAGCATGGCCACTGTGGCCTTCCTTGTTTAGAATCAGAGTGCATCCCAGACAGCCCTGTGCTACTAAGTGTATAAGCATGCCCAGTATAACCTTGTGTAGATGGACTCATAGTGCATTCCGAACAACCCTGTGCTACTAAGTGTGTGAGCATGCCCAGTGACACCTTGTGACGGTTATGAGCCTCTGTGTATGGGCATGGCTATTGTAACCCTGTATAGTGATAGTAGTCGTCCATTCCACAGATGGGCATACTTCAGGTCAGTATGGATTCCTACCTTGAACACACAGGTTCACAGGTATGTACATTTTAACTGCAGCTTCCCTGTTGATGTCTGCATTCCTAGAAGGTCATAATGACAGCCTTGAAATGTGTAGTCTGTGTGGCACGACTCATAACTATGTAGTATTGTAATAGTGATCTGTAAATAGGCAGGTGTTCCATTCCCCACCACTGGCATGTGTGTGTGTGTGTGTGTGTGTGTGTGTGTGTGTGTGTGTGTGTGTGTGTGTGTGTGTGTGTGTGTGTGTGTGTGTGTGTATGTTTGTCCCCATTTGCCAGAGGACTGAAAATGCTTTTAGACTGCTCACACTCCATGCAATTTGTATACCTACCTTTGGCAGGGCTGATGATGACACCCACCTACAAATACACCTCTGGGAGAGCTGTGTCCCAGTAATCTTGGTAGTGCATTCTGTAACTGCGTAATGCTGTAGTGTAATAAAGTAGTTAGGATGGTGTTCTAATCCCAGACTTGCCGTGTGTGTGTGTGTGTGTGTGTGTGTGTGTGTGTGTGTGTGTGTGTGTGTGTGTGTATGTTTGTCCCTGTCTGCCTGAGGACTGAGTAATGCCTTTAGACTGTTCACACTCCTTTCATTTCTTATACCCACCTTTGGCAAGGCTGATGATGTCACCCACCTACAAATACACCTCTGGGAGTGCTGTGTCCCAGTAATCTCAGTAGCGCATTCTGTAACTGCATAATGCTGTAGTGTAATAAAGTAGTTAGGTCAGTGTTCTAATCCCAGACTTGCCATGTGTGTGTGTGTGTGTGTGTGTGTGTGTGTGTGTGTGTGTGTGTGTGTGTGTGTGTGTGTGTGTGTGTGTGTGTGTGTGTGTTTGTCCCTGTCTGCCTGAGGACTGAGTAATGCTTTTAGACTGCTCACACTCCATACATTTCTTATACCTACTTTTGGCAAGGCTGATGATGTCACCCATCTACAAATACACCTCTGGGAGTGCTGTGTCCCAGTAATCTCGGTAGCGTGTGCTGTAACTGTGTAATGCTGTAGTGTAATAAAGTAGTTAGGTCGGTGTTCTAATCCCAGACATGCCAAATGTGTGTGTGTCTGCCTGCGTGAGTGCTTTGTAGAGTATGCACTCTCTGTACAAATCGCATGACCACCCTTGTCATTCCTGCTGTTGTCACCCACCTAGGTATACACCTGTAGGCATGTTCCAACCCAGTATTCGCTGTAGTGCATGCCCTAAATGCATATCGCTGCAGTGTGATATGGTAGGGGTTTGTATACAGGACATGACAAGTGTGTGTTTTGTCTGTTAGAGCCTGTGTAGTGGTGGCCGTGATTGTCTTACCATTGTACATGTTTGGGAGAGGATTTTGTAGTTTTCCTATATGGTGTCCGTCTTATGACACATTGGCCACCTCATGAGGAGTACAGCTGTCAGTCAGCCATGGGACTGTGTTGGCAAGCCATACCCATACATCTGGCAAAAGGCCTGGTTAACAAAGTATGCAGCCCTACTAGTACCTGGTATATGTCCCGTACCCATGTGCAATGCACAAACAAACTTGGCTAGGATATCCCGCTATGTTGCTAGTACCCTGCACATTGATGACAGATGGTAGGCATGGTGTGGACATGGCACCCTGTACAGCGGTACAATAGGCACATATATGCGGACATTCTGCCTTCACTATGTTCCACACTGAATGCCTGCAACATATGTCATGCCATCATATGTGATCCACTGAGGCTAGACAATGCTGTACACATGTGCCCTGTATGGACCCATGACACTGACACCATGGAATACCTGTATCATACTATCCATGCAGGTGCAGGGTCGACCTGCTCACTATACGCAGGTTTCGCCACACCAGGCCAGTATTGGCATATCGGGGATAACAGGCTGTGTATACAACATGTCGGCCAAACCAGTACACCTGTACATGTCACTGTACAGTATTGTGGGACATGCACATCCCAGGTAATGTCCAGGTGAAGGACTATCAAACACAGACATGGCATGCATTGCAAAGCTATGGCCATACACATTGGTAACCAGGATGTCAGGCCAGATAATGCAGTACCCATCTGTGTGAGACATTGCAGAGACTCCACCCCTGCACTGCACACCATTGATGGGGGATGCGATGCCAAGGATTACCCCTCACCCAGCCTTGTACAACCATTTTGCACAGCCAACCACTACCCACCCATGAAGCAATGCATACCTGCATGCCAGTACTGACACCCTGTGTCTGCGTGTGGGTTGTGATGCTCCCAACCACAGTCACTCCCAGTATAACCCTCACTGGCATACCAGCAGATGTCAAGCACTTTCACATGCCCTAGCCCATAGAACCTACAGATATCCCCTGTGGTGCATGTAGTCCTGTGCATTACTGCAGTGTGGCAAACTAAATAGTTACATTGTGTATTTGTGGCCCTGGCAAAGGTGTCAATGCCTGTTCATTAGAGAGTGTGCTTGGGGTGACAATGGCATCCGTTCACGTGGACAGCCATGTGTGCCACACCTAATGTATGTCTACTATATCTCGGTTGCAGATGTCACTCACCTACACACATATATGTTCTTACAGCACTGCAACATGTCATTTTTGTGGCACATGTTATAATGTCATGCACATGTAATAGTAATGAGTAGTCAGTCAGGGGGTTTGACCCCTGTACTGTTCGGCATGTGGCAGATTATGCTTATGGTTAAGTCTCCAAGCCCTTCCCTGGTGTACTTTGCCTGTCCCACCCACACACTCTCTGGTGAATGTGAAGGAGTACACCTGCAAAGCAGCAGCATGTGTATTGTAAGTGATGGACATGGTCAGGTGATGGCCTCTGCATCTATTGAAATCTTCCTCTAGCTGATTGCACGTGGTACAGCTGTGATGGTGTTCCCATAGCCATCTGCATGATAAACACAGTACACTATCTAGGGAAAACATGTTGTTATTTGGCCATGACAGTCGCTGTGAATGGTACCTGGATGTGGTGTTCTGACACGGCATCATAGATGATATCTGGATGTACCTCAATCATTTACCACAGTGGGAAATAGCCTAAAGACAGGAGGGTGATGTGCCACACATGAGTACAGCATGTAAGTGTAACTATGCTGCATTGAGATTACTGCCTGTTTAACATATGTGTGGTAATGGCTATTCTGCATGTTATAATACAGACATGACAATACTCTGTTCATAAGGGACCCCCATCTGTAGAGCCATCTGTGAACTGGTCAGTGTGTGCAACCATTTGTTTCCTGTGTTACACACTGAACACACATCTGTGCACAGCAGAGGCATGGTGTGAGGATTGCAGACAGTACATGATGATAGGGATGTGTTACTGCCATTGCATCCCTGACTGGACATGTGTCACATGAGACAGTGATATGACAGACACTGTCTGGTGTTCCTAGTGACATGCCAATAATGGGCAACAGTTCATAGCTGCGGTCACACGTCTACTACACATTGTACAGATGGCATGCAGTATATATGCATGTGTTGTGCTCCCTCTGCAAATGTATACCATCTGTTGTGTTGTGTTGCTGGTGATATCTATGCATACTGTCGTAGGTAATCCTGTATGCTGTTGTCTATCACTAAGCCATATGTGGGTTTAAACTGCAACACCATAGGCTGAATGGGTTGGGAGGTCCCGGCAGAACCTCCTGTCCAACTTCAGCTGATCATGGCACAGGGCACTAGCACATCTGGGGCCCAGCCTTAGACATCAACCTCTGTTGGCTCTGCACCACCTTCTGGTGGTACCACCACTGAGGATGGAGCATGTCCCCCCTGGGAGCACGACCAGACAGGTACATGTCTGCTGTCGTGCGGTCTCAGACGTGTTGCGTTGGTGGCTCACTAAGGGGATCAGAAGCCAGATACACCAGCTCAAGGGCGGAGTGACACATTTACAGGGTGATGCTGCCCCTTCTGGACAGCCCCCAGCACTGCATCCTTTGCAGCTGTTTAGGTGCAGTGGCAGTTGCCCATGGCTGGGGACCTCCGCCCCACTGTTCCCATGGGCTTGTGAATGCCAAACACCCATCCCCGTCTGGGGTGTACCCCCCCCACATGTGTCATATACCAACCCTGTATGCTGTCTTTTCTGTGATCCTACCTATTGTCCATGACCATACCTACACTCCTTCCCCTACATCCGACCCTCACCTATGGAAACATAAGGCCAATCCCCTCCTAGGACAACATCTGCCCTATACATAGCTGTCCATTACACACACATGCCCACTGGACACATGAAACCCTTGTAATATGCATCATAACATACTCCTGTTATCCTCACCCCTGTCCCTCAGGCGCACGATCCTGGTATGCACATCACTCCTACATGGTCCAGGTACACGTGATGAGGACGACCCCATTGTACACACAACACTACCGGTCCCTTTATGGTTACCCCATTTATCTTTATCATGATGATGTTGTTGCACGCAGCACCTTGCAAGAGTACTGTTCACACATAATGATTGGACAGGTACTGTTATGTTAATGTACATTACATGCACAGAGTGATGTATACAGCCAATGTACAACTATTTGCATGTATGACTGACACATGTCTGTCTGAGGGAGTCTTGTGATCACATAGAGCAACACCACTACATAATACAGGCATTGCTGGTGTTTCCCGTTTCATTCGTTTGTAATGCTTATTTGCCACATGATATATAACTGCACTGTATGATATGTTTGTGGTACTGTCCGTTGTCTGTATATCTGCCATGGCGTATTGGTAATTCACATTAGCTGTGTGCGCAGGGTCCTGGTTCCAACCCTTGCAAAGGATGTTCATTTGGTTGCAGGGTAGAACAAGCCCATTGGATACGGAGGGAGTAAGGCACATTAAAGCAGTTGGGAGCGGGTGTGCATGGGTTTGCATGGTGTTAAGCACTGCTGACCTCTGGTTACAGCTTCTTACACTTGGTTAGCCTCTACATTGCTTTCCCAATGCAATACTCGCATGCTGGTAGCCAAACACGCTTACACCCACTTGCTCCTGCACTTGCAAATGCACCAACATTGGTGCTTGCATCTGTCACTCACACCCATGGGTGGGAGTGAAGACCATAATATTACCTTGTGATGCCTATTACATTGGACTACATGACTACAGTATTGGGAATGGCTGCCCGTTAGGCAATGGCATGGCGTTCGACTGTACGGGATCAGCGGCCTGTCCAGTGAATTAATCATATTAATTGTGTGATCCTCATACAATCTGCTCCCTCCTTGTGATGCCTAGTACATCGGTCTGCATGACTACAGTATCAGGAATGGCTGCCCATTAGGCGATGGCATGGCATTGGATTGCATGGAATCAGCAGCCTGTCCAGTGAATGAATCATATTATTTGTGTGTTTCTCATACAATCTGCTCCATTCTGGCTGATACATGGAAGCCGAGACTCTTCAATACAGACAAGTAGTTGGGTTGTGGGAGCCACATCCGTCGACCGAGTCATGCTACTGCATACCTATTATAGGTTTGCCACCTTTTCAATTGGCCAAGGTGGGGGTTACCACCAGTCCTACATTGTGAGGGACAGTCCCTCTTTAGGCAGTTGTGTTCTGTGAAAATAATCAAGACAGCAAATGTCCTGATTACAGGACAATATTATATTCTGCATTTCTTTAATCGTTGCATAAAACAGTTATTTTATATATGAAACTTCTATGTTATGTGAAGTAGCATAAGCAATTCAAATGTTACTAGAATAAGCTTTTATTTGTGCAAATACATATAATTCTGTACTATGCACTGCTGTAGATATGTTTTGTCCTGGAAAGTCTGACATTTCTACAGAACATGTCCCACTTTGGCCATTTGGAAAGGTGGCAACCCTATAGGACCTGTATGTAGAGATGTCAGATTTTGCAGGGCAACACATACCTACAGCCAATAGAAAGGAGAGTACTTCACTGTTTTGCCTAAATAAAAAGTTATTCTTGTAGCATTATACTTATGTATACTGTTTCTTATAACATTTAGGTGTTTCAGATACAAAATTATTGTTTTATGCAACTACTATAGACAATATAGAAAATCTTTGCCCTGAATCACAGGACATTTGCCATAATTACATTTATTTTGCAGGACACAACTGCCCAAAGGGGAGTGTCCCTCACAAAGGTGGACAAGTGGTAACCCCAACCCTATTATTCTATCATCTTTCTAAGGTAGTCGGCGGAACATGCACTTTCTCTCACTAACAGACCTCTCATACGAATGGGGAAGAATGAACACTGAATCAGGGACACTGCATAACAACCTCAGGGACACATTTAGAAGGTTGGGGCTATAAACCTGACACACTGATGGACCCAGAGCACGTATGTATTCATACACATTGTCTGAGGTACATGCTGTTTAGGACTCTTACATGTTGTCATTATTCATTACGTGTATTCCGCCACCTTTCCTCCTAATATCACTAGTTCTAGGAAGGTTTAGTTGGGACTGTGTTAGATTCTGATTTGTAATCATGGACGTCCCTGATAATCGGGGACAGTTCACTGATATGGTCCCCATGTGTTCCCCCAATGGTTTACACACTATCCAGTAGATGTGCTCTTAAGGTTTGGGTGGTATGGGTGTTTGCTATACCCACATTGGAATATTACTTACATCCACGGGGCAGTCCTAATATGTGTCTGCCAGCCAACACCTGCACGCCTAGGCCCATAATCGCATACCCATAGTTCCCCTACCTGCCACTACTCTACAGCACTCATCCTTACAGTGGGTGCAGGTGGGGTATGAACCCACCCCTACACACTGCCCACTCTCCCCATGTCAGGACACATGTCATACATTGTGTCAACCCATGTGTTATCAGGCTTGTACAAGCTACTATTCCATGTACAGCTACATCCTGATCGCAGTAATCTTTACTGGCCTTGCCTGGAAGAAGAACATTTTTGGTGTCCCACAAGGGACGTCACTGTCCATGTTTAAAGTGTAGACCTTGTAGATCTCTCTCACTGGTAGTTTCTTGCTGGTGGTCTGGGAAGCAGTGTTGTATTTACCTTTATTGCGTGTCTGTATGTCTTACCAGCCTAGCTGGGGAGGTGGGAGGTAGACGTTTGTTTATTGGACCTCCCACCAACATATGCCCAGTCTGAACATATGTTACCTGTAACTGCTGTAACATAACCTAGGTATATACATGTGTATATTTACTGTAACATATATATATATATATATATATATATATATTTACATTAATATATACAAATATATCTGCATATGTATGCATACATGTATATTCATATCTTGTTGTCTATATATATATATATATATATATATATATATATATATATATATATATATATATATATATATGTCTATACATATATATAAATATATATATATGGGTCTACTTGAGTTGACAGAGACGCCACTTCGCCGACAGGCAGAAGACCGAGACCAAACGACCGAAACCGAAGGTGATCGACAAGGTGAAATCCTGACAGCCGAAAGACTGACATGGGAAACGTGTGAGCGTGACTCGGTAGGATTAAAGAGAGTGATGATGGATTTAGTTAGGGAGTGGACAGGTAAGTGCGATAGTGAGGGATTTAGGTTAGGGTGCGGGAAAGGTGAGTGTCTAGTGTCGGACTTAGGGTTCGGGTAAGGTAAGTGTGTGATAGTGACAGAGTGTAGTTTAGGGGCGGGTTAAGTGAGTTAGGGTTAGGGTACGGGTAGGGTGAGTGTGCGATAGTGACGGGCTTTATGTTTTAGGGTGGGTTAAGTGAGTTAGGGTTAGAGGTGCAGGTAAGAGTGATGGACTTTAGGTTTAGGTTAAGTGAGTTAGGGTTAGGGTAAGTGTGCGGTAGTGTCGGACGTTAGGGTTAGGGTTTGGGGTTAAGGTTAGTGGATATGTAATTGTGTGTAATGTGTAGTTTACGTTTTGTGTGTCGGTGTAATGGTGTTCAGTTTTGTGAGTTGTCAGTATTGTGTGTTTTCGGTTGTTTGGTCTCGGTGTTTTGCATGTCGGCAACTGGCGCTTTGGTCAATTAAATTAGACCTATATATATATATATATATATATATATATATCTTTATATATATATATATATATATATATATATATATATATATATATATATATGTATGTATATATATATATATATATATATATATATATATATATATATATATATATATATATATATATATCTGTGTCAATATATATTCCCATACGCACTTATACATGCGTAATCGGATATCTTCAAGGGACAGTTTTGAGCTTTTTATTTTCATTTTATTTTCAAGTTTTATTCATTAAATTACACATTTAATTGGAACACTTGTGGATTTTGTTGACTGGCCATCCTTGGGTGGATTTTCTTTCTTTTTTCTGCCAATACACATGTGTAATGGTGTTTACATATTCTTCACCAGCATACTAGTGCCTTATTCAATATGACACCGACACTTCACTCCAGTTATCTTGTATTCGGTATTTAGCACGTTATACAGCAGACAGATGTCGCAATATGTTCATGCATGGATTACCGATGGTAATTGGAATGTGATACAGTGTGATTCGTCCCATCCCTCTTCTGCACAGCCTATTATTCCATCTACTGTCGATGTTTGTATGTGCACATTCCTATTATTTATGTCAACAAATGGAATGCATGTGTTACAGAGAATGTACTTCTACATATTGTTGTCTGCATGTGTGTATGCATATATACCTATTACGAACTAGCTCACCTCCATGTGGTGGTCCATTAGAACTGGGCCATCTAACCCTGGCATGCCTGGATCCATAATTGCATACCCATAGTTCCTCCACCCCACCCATGTTGAATTTACATGCGTAACATCTATTATCCACTTGTTATCGCAGCCATGACACACCTTTACACATTGCCCTTTCCAGAGCATTTGGGGCCCTACACACATTTTGTCTGGCCTCGTGTATTCACAGGGTCTCCCACCATGTATATTTGCACATACGTGCGTTTCTTGGGGTTATGGAATACGGCCATTTGCACTTTCCAATTTTTGGAGGTCCCAGCATGGGACTACATTCCGTCTGTGTGTAAAGTAGACTTAGCAATTCAGCGATGTTACTCCCACTGGTAAAATCCTGCCTGTGGTGTGAGTAGCTGTGCTCTGCTCACTCCTGGGCAGCTTTTTATGACATCTGCTGACAGCACTATATAATACCATAATTGCTCTTGATTCCCTTCACATCTCTTGTGTATGCTTTATTGTTACGACGTTCATTCTATATATATATATATATATAATTCATGTATGCAGATATATATCTATACACACATACATATATTTGTTATATATATATGTGTGTGTGTGTGTGTGTGTGTGTGTATATATATATATATATATATATATATATATATATATATATATATATATATATATATATATATATATATATATATATATATATATATATATATTACATCTGTACATACAAACATACATTTCCTATGCTGGGAGCTGCTTACACCCACGCAGGCGCACTTGGCTATGCTTACTGTGCGTTACATATGTTTACTGTCACTTATGCCTTATTCATTATGACAGTACCACTTTGATTGAAAGGATCTGGTAAATAGTCCCATGCGATACACACGTTCACCTTTACATGTTTAAATGTCGACTTTACAGCAAAGCAACATTCATTCCACAAGGAAAATGATACGTGCTATAGTCAACCTTGAACCGTGAATGCCTTTTCGTTAGGCAGATGCTCTAACCACTACACTATTGGTGTTCTGCTTCATTTATATGTATACCCATGGTTCATAGTTACCCGAGCACATGCCTCAACACTTCACTTACACAGCAGGCATCCATTTTCCTGTTGGGAAAACCGCACTACTACACACGCACCATTCCCTATTCCCTACTGCTCTGGACCCGTGCCGCATGTTGACTCTCCGAGGATATTCAGACCTCCAAAGCCTATAGTCTTGGCACATATGTGTGTTTGATTGTCAGGGTGTTCATGTGGTCATCCGGGTTTAGGCTTGTCCAACTGGGGACCAGAACAGCCCTGTATCCATTTGAAAGTCAGCTTTTGCACTTGGACAAGGTTACTCCCACTGTTAGCATCCTACCTGTGGTTAGAGATGCAGGGATTTTGGCCACCTCTGGCCAGCTATATTCCTTCGCATTTGTTATGACTGCTTTCTTGTTCCCATGTTCATTCTGTGTATATATATATATATATATATATATATATATATATATATATATATATAGTTGTCACCCTTTCAAATGGCCAAAGTGGGACTTATTTGTTACAAACGTCAAGATTCTGCAGGCCAGCATATGCCCGCAGCCAGTACAAAGGACAGGACCTCACTTTTATGCCTAATTGACAGCTTATTCTTGTAGCATTTTAGTTGCTTATTCAGTTTCTTATGACATTTAGGAGTTTCAGATACAGAATAACTGTTTTATGCTACTATTACATAGATATAGGACATATTTTTGTCATTAAATCTCAGGACATCTGCCATTTGACACTAAGTGTACAGGACCCAACTGGCCAAGAAGGACTGTACCTTGCAAAGTGGTACAGATGGTTACCTTATATGTATATATATATATATATATATATATATATATATATATATATATATATATATATATATATGTGTGTGTGTGTGTGTGTGTGTGTGTGTGTGTGTGTGTGTGTGTGTGTGTGTATATATATATATATATATATATATATATATATATATATATAAAAAATATATATGTGTGTGTGTGTGTGCGTACGTATGCATACATACACATCTATATGATTTAATTACTTTGATCATACTGTTGAATGACTGTGCTGTCTGCTATGTTTGTGATAACATCGAAGTTAGGTATAACTGCCGTGGCTTAGTGGTAAATCCCATTGATTGTGATGAGTAGGGTCCTGGCGTCGGGCCCGGCCGACGCGGTATATTGTGTTGCTGGGAGGAACAAGGGCCGTTGGACAAAGGGTGAGTACAACACTTTTCAGCTGCAGTTTTCCATTTAACCACCGATTCACGCCATGCAAAATCCGTCTACATTCTTACTGTGATACGTCACCCCAGTTCACATTTAATTGGTATTATATCATTGTACAGCATAAAATTAGCAAGATATGCTCGTATACAGATTACGCGTCATAAATGGTGTGTGCTGCAGTCAAACCAGCAATGTCTGCTCGATAGTTGGATGCTCTAACCACTACACTATTGGTGTTCTGTTTCATTTATATGTATACCCATGCTTCATAGTTAGCCGAACACACGACTCGATACTTCACTAACACAGCAGGCATCCATTTTCCTGTTGGGAAAACCACACTACTACACATGCGCCATTCCCTACTGCTCTGGACCTTTGCCACATGTTGACTCACTCAAAGTATATTCAGACCTCCAAATCCTATAGTCCTGGCACATACATGTATTTGATTGTCAGGGTGTTCATGTGGTCTTACGGGTTTAGGCTTGTCTGACTGGGGACCGGGACTGCCCTGTATCTAGTTGAAAGTCAGACTTAGCACGGGGACATCATTAGTTCCACTTTTAGCGTCCTACCTGTGGTTGGGGATGCAGAGGTGTGCTCACCTCTGGCCATCCTGATATATAACAGCACTAAATATTACGGAGGGTTCCGCTGCTGTTTCCCTTCACATTCGTTATGACTGCTATATTGTGACCATGTTCATTCTTCATATCTACATATATATATATATATATATATATATATATATATATATATATATATATATATATATACACTACTCAGACAAGCTCCTCGTGGGTCTGCAGAGTGGTCCTAGCAGCAGGGAACTCAGAAAAGCGACCACTTTCTGGATTTAAGTATCTTTGCTTTTTTTTCACTTGAATTAGCTTCTGTAGCTTGCCTTGAACTAGCTTGAACTGTTTTTAACTGATTGCTGCATTATTTTAAAATCTGCACTTAAAGTTACATTTTAGTCGAATTTGATCGAAAGTTTGTTGTTTGTTTAATTTAACTGTGGAGGCTGCCCACTAAAGTGGGCTAGCCTGTGTAACTAATTTATCACTGTTCCTGCATTTTCTGTGTGTTTCTACCAAAAAAAATAATCCTTGTTTTCCCGCCTTCCTCGACTAGTTTAGACCAGTTTACAGGCATTGCTGTATTCTGGGCTGTGGTGTAGTTCCTGTGTTGTCCATTACCTTACTTGGATAGAAGGAAGTTTCTTTGCTCACCAGTGGGAGTGGGGAGCCTTGAGCAGCCTACCTGTCCCTGTAGGAAGTGACCTCAGCACAAGAAGCTGTAATAATTGGTTGTTTTGGACCATTTCTAGCTCTTTTGTAGTTCACTGTTTAAAATCCGCCTCTGGGCATTTTTTTCTGGCTATACTACTCAGACAATCTCCTCGTGGGTCTACAGAGTGGTCCTAGCAGCAGGGAACTCAGAAAAGTGTCCACTTTCTGGATTTAAGTATCTTTGCTTTTTTTTCACTTGAATTAGCTTCTGTAGCTTACCTTGAACTAGCTTGAACTGTTTTTTAACTGTTTGCTGCATTATTTTAAAATCTGCACTTAAAGTTACATTTTAGTTGAATTTGATCGAAAGTTTGTTGTTTGTTTGTTTAATTTAACTGTGGAGGCTGCCCACTAAAGTGCGCTAGCCTGTGTAACTAATTTATCACTGTTCCTGCATTTTCTGTGTGTTTCTACCAAAAAAATCCTAAAAAAACAAAAAAATAATCCTTGTTTTCCTGCCTTCCTCGACTAGTTTAGACCAGTTTACAGGCATTGCTGTATTCTGGGCTGTGGTGTAGTTCCTGTGTTGGTCATTACCTTACTTGGATAGAAAGAAGTTTCTTTGCTCACCAGTGGGAGTGGGGAGCCTTGAGCAGCCTACCTGTCCCTGTAGGAAGTGACCTCAGCACAAGAAGCTGTAGTAATTGGTTGTTTTGGACCATTTCTAGCTCTTTTGTAGTTCACTGTTTAAAATCTGCCTCTGGGTGTTTTTTTCTGGCTATACTATTCAGACAAGCTCCTTGTGGGTCTGCAGAGTGGTTCTAGCAGCAGGGAACTCAGAAAAGCGACCAATTTCTGGATTTAAGTATCTTTGCTTTTTTTCACTTGAATTAGCTTCTGTAGTTTACCTTGAACTAGCTTGAACTGTTTTTTAACTGTTTGCTGCATTATTTTAAAATCTGCACTTAAAGTTACATTTTAGTCGAATTTGATCGAAAGTTTGTTGTTTGTTTAATTTAACTGTGGAGGCTGCCCACTAAAGTGGGCTAGCCTGTGTAACTAATTTATCACTGTTCCTGCATTTTCTGTGTGTTTCTACCAAAAAAACCCAAAAAACCAAAAAAATAATCCTTGTTTTCTTGCCTTCCTCGACTAGTTTAGACCAGTTTACAGGCATTGCTGTATTC
The DNA here is from genome assembly GCF_019279795.1 of Protopterus annectens. Lineage (NCBI taxonomy): Eukaryota > Metazoa > Chordata > Ceratodontiformes > Protopteridae > Protopterus > Protopterus annectens. The sequence continues at coordinate 53,390,605 of NC_056749.1, forward strand.
TGGGCTGTGGTGTAGTTCCTGTGTTGTCCATTACCTTACTTGTATAGAAGGAAGTTTCTTTGCTCACCAGTGGGAGTGGGGAGCCTTGAGCAGCCTACCTGTCCCTGTAGGAAGTGACCTCAGCACAAGAAGCTGTAGTAATTGGTTGTTTTGGACCATTTCTAGCTCTTTTGTAGTTCACTGTTTAAAATCTGCGTTTGCACAGCTTTTATGCCGTTGTATAGCGTAGCGCCCGTTAAACAAGGTTAAACTTTTTCTGGCTCCGCCAAGTCTGCTCTTCAAATTTTCCCTTAAGGAAGTTCTACTCTTAGTATAACCAGACTACTTACTATATTATAAGCCTAGCACTTGTTCTCAGTACTTCTCTACTAAGTAAACACTCTGCATTAAGTAAAGCACTACATCTACTTACCACCCCTGTGAATATCCACTTCCCTTAAAGGTACAGCACTCCCTTATACAGTTCTAGCATGTCGAGTGGTAGATTACTGGTGTCGTCTCTGGTTCAGCTGGTCAATCTGGATATCTTGAGACAATGCTACAATTGTCTCATGTACACAGACAACCCTCTCCTCCTCCTCCCAACAAACACAAACACATGTGAGAGATGCAACTATATAGCCAAACTGGAGGCTGAACTCTCTCAACTCAGGGCTGGCATGACCAGATAGGAGGAGATGGCAACCACACATGCAACAATCCCAGTCCCACATAGACCTACCACAACTGCAAACCAAACACATAAAAACACAAAGACATACTGGGAGGCTCTAGTAAAAAACTTACCAAAACAACAGAGGCTCCCAAAGCAGACACCCAAAAATCCACCACCTCAAAACAAAACACAGGCAACACATACTTCAATAAATCAGTGTGTCAACCAATCACAGCCCTTAAGGCCAAACACCTTGCCTGATACACTAGTAATAGGTGACTCTATAGTCAGACACACTGATGTCCCGCTGACCAGGCTGAACAAGGAGAAGGTGACTGTGAGCTGTCTATCGGGAGCTAGGATCCACCACATAACACACACACTCAAGTCACTCCAAAGCAAGTACAAATATGACTCCATCATTGTCCATGCTGGTGTGAATGACCTGAGACGTACCTCCCTGGACTACATGAAAAGAGACATAGAGGAGCTCTCCGATTATGTAGCCCAGGCTGGTATGACCCTGACCCTGAGCAGCATCTTGCCCTCACCAAGAATGATACCACAATACAAAGGCAAGATGATCAGCTTAACAATTGGCTCAAATACTGGTGTCATTCTAAGGGGATCCAATGTCTATCTGCCTGAGATGACATGTTGGACAAGCCACGCTGCTTCGCAAGGGATGGCTTACACCTGTCACCTCTGGGCTTCCAGATATTGGCTAAGGCTCTTGCCACTCCCATAGTGCCTTTTTTAGGCAAGGCTCAAAAGACAAACCCACCTCCTTAGAAAACAATAATGGAAAAAAACTAAGGGTAATGCTGCTCAACGCCAGAAGTCTAAATCTCAAGATGCAGGCACTTGATGCACTCCTCAGCATGGAGAACATCGACGTCTGTGCAGTAACTGAAACCTGGTTCAAGGCTCCCTTGAGCACCCCAGCGTTACCAGGCTATACCTCGTATCATGCTTTTTGGCCCCAAAACCCGGGCCGAACCACAAAGGGAGGGGAGTGTCCATATTCATCAAGGACACCCACACCTCCAGGTTAGTAGCAACACATGAAGCATCAGAGACCATACAGGTGCAACTAACCATAGGCAAAACTGCTATACAACTGGTAGCATGTTACAGAACACCCTCCCAATCTCAAGAACTCCACTCAGCCTTCCTGAAGACACAGGAGGATATGAATGTATCACAAAATACCATCATACTGGGAGACTTCAACTACCCAAACATAGATTGGATACATTATTCTAGCCCTAATACTCTAGCCCAAAGGTTCCTGGAATTCATAAATTCAAATGCAATGGAACAATTAGTCACCTCTCCCACTAGGGGAGATAATATACTAGACCTGATCATCACAAACATGGGGACAAAATGCTCCACACCGAAGTATACCCTCACTAGTGAGATCTGACCACAAACTAATCACCCTGGATATATATATCCCACCTCCACCCCCAGCACAAAAGACCACAGTGAAAAACTTCTCAAAAGCAGACTTCACTCTTCTTAAGACTGAGATGGTATCCTTTAAGCCCACTGTGCCAGTGGATACCACATCCCATAATGCTGAATCCTTCACAAATGCTTTCTATGGACATCTCCAAGAATGCATGGATCATGCAATCCCAAACAAATCCAAGTCCCTCTCCACCAAAGGTAAGCGTCCTGTCTGGTGGAACTCAGTCATAAACAAATTGTATAACAAAAGAAGGAAGCTACTGCACGTCAGAGCAAAATCCCATGAAGGGAAGACATCTCTGATCAACATTAGCAAAAAACTACATTCTCTCATAAAAACATCCATGGCCAACTTTGAGAGAAAAATCGCTAAGGACACTAAAGATAACCACAAAGCCTTCTTCAGCTATGTTAGAAACCTGGGTGGAAACCCTCAGATATGCTCAGAGTTGGTTCACAACAATAAAAAATACACTGAACCCACAGATATTGCCAACATTCTGGCTGACAGGTTCAGTGCAAATTTCTTCCCTCCTTCACCCCCAAAAAGAAGAAATACTTATCCCAGCTGAATGTAATCTCCGTGTCATCTCAGATGTCCAAGTGAGAACCGCCCTAAACAAAGCAAAAAAAACACAGCATCAATGGGACCTGACGGTATTCCGGGTTGCGTGTTACATGAACTCCAAGAGGAGCTAAATCCACACATAAAAATGCTATTTAACCTTAGCCTTACTTCGGGATATGTACCTGAACACTGGCGTACAGCAACAGTTGTCCCACTCCACAAGGGGGGTGCCTCTACAGACCCTGGAAACTACCACTCTATAAGCTTAACCAGCCTGGTCTGCAAAACTATGGAAAGAATCATTATGGAACTCATAAACAGAGACATATGGGACCTACAGACACTTGACCCCACCCAGTTCGGCTTTGTAAAGGGCAGATCCTGCCTTTTAAACCTGGTTGACTTTTTTGAAACAGTCACTAGAGCCATTGACGAGGGCAAAGCAGTCCATACAGCATACCTGGACTTGGCTAAGGCCTTCGACACAATACCCAACTCAGGCATCATAGATAAGCTCAACAGCTTAAATATAAACCCTTATGTCACTAGATGGGTTGCAAACTGGCTAAAGGACAGAACACATAAAGTTAAAATCGCTGGAGCAATGTCAGACTCAAAGCCAGTCACAAGTGGTGTCCCACAGGGATCTGTCCTGGGACCCCTCTTGTTCGGCATTTATTTCTCAGATGTTAAAGCAAACACGGGAGGGCTGTGGCTGACAAAGTTCACAGATGACTGCAAACTAGGCGCCATAGTCGATACACCAGCAGACACACACATCCTACAAAAAGGCCTCACAGAAACAGACAACTGGTGCCAGAGTCACGGCCTTAAACTAAATGCCAAAAAATGTATAGTCATCCCCTTTGGGAAAAACAAAGTACCCACAAGTTATCACATAGACAACAACCCACTGAGTACTGAAAAAGTAATCAGAGACCTAGGGACCCGAGTCGACTGCTACCTCTCATTTGATACCCACGTTGCCAAAGTGGTTAGAAAAACATTCTACCTTGCACACCTCATCATGAAGGGATTCACATCCAGATCCAAGGATGTCATTGTACCCCTATATTCCTCCCTCATCAGACCCATGATTGAGTACAATGCCCCATTTGGTATGTACCTCACCCGGCATTTGCAACAGCTGGAGAGACCACAAAAGTACCTCACCAAGAGGATCAAGGGTCTCCAACATATGTCATATTCTGCCAGACTAAAGAAACTTCAGCTCTATTCAGTATCATACCACCTGCTCAGAGGTGATCTCTGCCTGACGTACAAGGCCATGTCCAATCAGGATCTGATGGACATGCTCCACCTCAAAAATCCAAGTCCATCAGGACCACGAGAGCTAAAGACTTAAACCTCGGCACAAGTATGAATAGGACATGCTGGAGGGATAGATTCATAACCCAGAGGCTTCCCATGCTTTGGAACAAGATCCCAGTTCATATTAGGCAGAGCCCCTCACTGACTCTCTTCAAGAGAAATCTTGATGAGTGGATGGGAGATCGTAAGTTTACCCCAGGGGTCACATCTGTGTCACTGCTAGACAGGGGCACAGTAAACTAATTCTATTATATAAGGGGACCTTCATTGTGTCACTACTAGACACAGTATTCTCAATTTATTCTGTACATTTCTGTACCATTTCATGGGGTGGGAAATGCCACATCACTATGGCTAGGCTTACACATGCCCCAGGGCAGATAGCCTAGTACTATACTATGAAACTATGAAACTATATATATATATATATATATATATATATATATGTATGTATGTATGTATGTATGTATATATGTATGTATATATGTATGTATATATGTATGTATATATGTATGTATATATGTATGTATGTATGTTGGTCTGTACATACACATGCATATACATCTACATAATTATTTACATTTCCCATACCGTTGAATCATCGCCACTTACCATCGCGCATACACACTTGCATACCCGCTTATGTCTAGGGTTGCCACCTTTTCAAATGGCCAAAGTGGGGCATTTTCAGACACACAACAGATTTTACAGGCCAACACATATCCACGGTGAGTACAAAGGTTAGAACTTTACTTATTTGCCTAAATGAAAGCTGATTCTTGTAGCAGTTTAGTTGCTTATTCTGCTTGTAACATTTAAGTATTTTACATACAGAAATAACTGTTTTATGCAACTGTTACATGAAATATGGGATATAATTATTTCCTACAATCACAGGACATTTTCCATTTTATTATTTTTGGTCAGGACACAACTGCCCAAAAAGGGATTGTCCCTCGCAAAGTGGGACAGGTGATAACCCTACTTATGTCTGCTTTAAAGTGCCATAATCGCCCTATATCCGACTGCCACTATGCAAATGTGTAAGATATATATTCCCAATAGTGCACGTGGGGAGACGTGCATCAAGGTCAGGTATTTAATCCCAGGTCGTAGGTTCTGCAGGACCAGCTGGAGGCTGAGCAGTCTTGTGGACAACTACTGCTCATACAACTTGTGTCCAGATGTCTACAGGACTGGACATCATGTCGTGACACCAAGTCTAATGTTTAGAACAGATACTTATCCCATGAGGGATATCCAAAAATTGTGGGGACCGATGACCTCGATTCCTTTGGCTTTACGAAAATAAGGTAGGGTTATACATGCAAGGGATACATAGTTTGCAATCCTGAGACTGCCTAGGGTGAGACTGCCTTCTAGATATGAGTAGGGGTCACTATGTGCAGATATGGCTGCACCAAGCTAGCAGCCCAAGAATGGGTGGTTTTGGTGAACGTTCAGGAAGGGGGGTGTTGTGCTGTGGAGGGGATGATGGATATTCAATTATGTGTCCAGGTGTGTTGGGGCTGGATGGCTCAGTTCAGGCCAGACCATTATGTGGGTATGTGCCGGTAACGTTTCTGTACATGTGTATCGCACATTTTAATGTTCATATGTTTGTGGGATTGTGTTCTACAGTATGGCCTGTCAGGTTGTATTGCAGATGTGAATGTTTCTTCTTTGGTTATCTTTCTGATTCACCCACTGCTCCCTCGTCCACCTCCAGTT
>NC_056749.1:53401366-53466366 GCF_019279795.1 Protopterus annectens
TAGCACTAGCAGTAGCAAGTCAGGTGAGTGCCTAAAGATAGCACTAGCAGCAGCCAGGCAGGTGAATGCCCAAATATAGCACTAGCAGTAGCCAGGCAGGTTAATGCCCAAAGATAGCACTAGCCACAGCCAGACAGGTGAATGCCCAAAGATAGGACTAGCAGTAGCCAGGCAGGTGAATGCCCAAAGATAGAACTACTAGCAGTAGCCAGGCAGGTGAGTGCCCAAAGATAGCAATACTAGTAGCCAGTCAGGTGAATGCCCAAAGATAGCACTAGCAGTAGAAAGGCAGGTGAATGCCCAAAGATAGAACTAGAAGTAGCCAGGCAGGTGAATGCCCAAAGATAGAACTACTATCAGTAGCTAGGCAGGTGAGTGCCCAAAGATAGTACTCACAGTAGCCAGGCAGGTGAGTTCCTAAAGTTAGCACTAGCAGTAGCCAGGCAGGTGAGTGCCCAAAAATAGCACTAGATGTAGTAGCCAGTCAGCTGAATGCCCAAAGATAGCACTAGAAGTAGTAGCCAGTCAGGTGAATGCCCAAAGATAGCACTCGCAGTAGCCAGGCAGGTGAATGCCCAAAAATAGCACTAGCAGTAGCCAGTCAGGTGAATGCTCAAAGATAGCACTGGCAGTAGCCAGTCAGGTGAAAGCCCAAAGATAGCACCAGTAGTAGCCAGCCAGGTGAATGCTAAAAGATAGCACTAGAAGTAGCCAGGCAGGTGAATGCCCAAAGATAGCACTATCAGTAGCCAGGCAGGTGAGTGCTCAAAAATAGCACTAGCAGTAACCAGTCAGGTGAGTGCCCACAGATAGCACAAGAAGTAGCCAGGCAGGTGAGTGCCCAAAGATAGCACTAGCCGTAGCCAATCAGGTGAATGCCCAAAAGTAGCAGCAGTAGTAGCCAGTCAGGTGAATGCCCAAAGGTATCACTAGAAGTAGCCAGGCAGGTGAATGCCCAAAGATAGCACTATCAGTAGCCAGGCAGGTGAGTGCTCAAAAATAGCACTAGCAGTAACCAGTCGGGTGAGTGCCCACAGATAGCACAAGAAGTAGCCAGGCAGGTGAGTGCCCAAAGATAGCAATAGCAGTAACCAGTCAGGTGAGTGCCCAAAGATAGCAGTTGCAGTAGCCAGGCAGGTGAATGCCCACAGATAGCACAAGAAGTAGCCAGGCAGGTGAGTGCCCAAAGATAGCACTAGTAGTAGCCAGTCAGGTGAGTGCCCAAAGATAGCACTAGTAGTAGCCAGTCAGGTGAGTGCCCAAAAATAGCTCAAGTTTTAGCCAGTCAGGTGAGTGCCCAAAGATAGAACTAGCAGAAGCCAGTCAGGTGAGTGCCCAAAGATTGCACTAGTAGTAGCCAGTCAGGTGAATGCCCATAAATAGCACTAGCAGTAGCCAGACAGGTGAGTGTCCAAAGATAGCACTAGAAGTAGTAGCAAGTCAGGTGAATCCCCAAAGACAGCACTAGTAGTAGCCAGTCAGGTGAGTGCCCAAATATAGCACTTGCAGAAGCCAGTCAGGTGAATGCCCAAAGATAGCACTAGCAGCAGCCAGGCAGGTGAATGCCCAAAGATAGCACCAGTAGTAGCCAGTCAGGTGAATTCCCAAAGATAGTACTAGCAGCAGCCAGTCAGGTGAATGCCCAAAGATAGCACTAGCAGTAGCCACTCAGGTGAATGCCCAAAGATAGCACCAGTAGTAGCCAGTCAGGTGAATGCCCAAAGATAGCACCAGTAGTAGCCAGTCAGGTGAATGCCCAAAGATAGCACTAGCAGTAGCCACTCAGGTGAATGCCCAAAGATAGCACCAGTAGTAGCCAGTCAGGTGAATGCCCAAAGATAGCACCAGTAGTAGCCAGTCAGGTGAATGCCCAAAGATAGCACTTGCAGTAGCGAGTCAGGTGAATGCCAAAAGGGAGCAGCAGTAGTAGCCAGTCAGGTGAATGCCCAAAGGTAGCGCTAGAAGTAGCCAGGCAGGTGAATGCCCAAAGATAGCACTAGCCAGGCAGGTGAGTTCCCAAAGATAGCACTAGAAGTAGCCAGGCAGGTGAGTGCCCAAAGATAGCACTAGTAGTAGCCAGTCAAGTGAGTGCCCAAAGATAGCACTAGTAGTAGCCAGTCAGGTAAGTGCCCAAAGATAGCACTAGTAGTAGCCAGTCAGGTGAGTGCCCAAATATAGCACTAGCAGAAGCCAGTCAGGTGAGTGCCCAAAGATAGCACTAGTAGTAGCCAGTCAGGTGAATGCCCAAAGATAGCACTAGCAGTAGCCAGTCAGGTGAGTGCCCAAAGATAGCACTAGAAGTAGTAGCAATTCAGGTGAATGCCCAAAGATAGCACTAGCAGTAGCCAATCAGGTGAATGCCCAAATATAGCACCAGTAATAGCCAGTCAGGTGAATGCCCAAAGATAGCTAGCAGTAGCCAGTCAGGTGAATGCCCAGAGATAGCACTAGCAGTAGCCAGTCAGGTGAATGCCCAAAGATAGCACCAGTAGTAGCCAGTCAGGTGAATGCCCAAAGATAGCACTAGTAGTAGCCAGGCAGGTGAATGCCCAAAGATAGCACTAGTAGTAGCCAGTCAGGTGAATGCCAAAAGATAGCACTTGCAGTAGCCACTCAGGTGAATGCCCAAAGATAGCACCAGTAGTAGCCAGTCAGGTGAATGCCCAAAGATAGCACCAGTAGTAGCCAGTCAGGTGAATGCCCAAAGATAGCACTAGCAGTAGCCACTCAGGTGAATGCCCAAAGATAGCACCAGTAGTAGCCAGTCAGGTGAATGCCCAAAGATAGCACCAGTAGTAGCCAGTCAGGTGAATGCCCAAAGATAGCACTTGCAGTAGCGAGTCAGGTGAATGCCAAAAGGGAGCAGCAGTAGTAGCCAGTCAGGTGAATGCCCAAAGGTAGCGCTAGAAGTAGCCAGGCAGGTGAATGCCCAAAGATAGCACTAGCCAGGCAGGTGAGTTCCCAAAGATAGCACTAGAAGTAGCCAGGCAGGTGAGTGCCCAAAGATAGCACTAGTAGTAGCCAGTCAAGTGAGTGCCCAAAGATAGCACTAGTAGTAGCCAGTCAGGTAAGTGCCCAAAGATAGCACTAGTAGTAGCCAGTCAGGTGAGTGCCCAAATATAGCACTAGCAGAAGCCAGTCAGGTGAGTGCCCAAAGATAGCACTAGTAGTAGCCAGTCAGGTGAATGCCCAAAGATAGCACTAGCAGTAGCCAGTCAGGTGAGTGCCCAAAGATAGCACTAGAAGTAGTAGCAATTCAGGTGAATGCCCAAAGATAGCACTAGCAGTAGCCAATCAGGTGAATGCCCAAATATAGCACCAGTAATAGCCAGTCAGGTGAATGCCCAAAGATAGCGCTAGCAGTAGCCAGTCAGGTGAATGCCCAGAGATAGCACTAGCAGTAGCCAGTCAGGTGAATGCCCAAAGATAGCACCAGTAGTAGCCAGTCAGGTGAATGCCCAAAGATAGCACTAGTAGTAGCCAGGCAGGTGAATGCCCAAAGATAGCACTAGTAGTAGCCAGTCAGGTGAATGCCAAAAGATAGCACTTGCAGTAGCCACTCAGGTGAATGCCCAAAGATAGCACCAGTAGTAGTCAGTCAGGTGAATGCCCAAAGATAGCACTAGCAGTAGCCAGTTGGGTGAATGCCCAAAGATAGCACCAGTAGTAGCCAGTCAGGTGAATGCCCAAAAATAGCACTAGCAGTAGCCAGGCAGGTGAGTGCCAAAATATAGCACTAGAAGTTGCCAGTCGGGTGAATGCCCACAGGTAGCACTAGTAGTAGCCAGTCAGGTGAGTGCCTAAAGATAGCACTAGCAGTAGCCAGTCAGGTGAATGCCCAAAGGTAGCAGCAGTAGTAGCCAGTCAGGTGAATGCCCAAAGATAGCACTAGCAGTAGCCAGGCAGGTGAGTTCCCAATGATAGCACTAGCAGTAGCCAGTCGGGTGAGTGCCCACAGATAGCACAAGAAGTAGCAAGGCAGGTTTGTGCCCAAAGATAACACTAGTAGTAACCAGTCAGGTGAGTGCCCAAAGATAGCACTAGTAATAACCAGTCAGGTGAGTGCCCAAAGATAGCACTTGCAGTAGCCAGTCAGGTGAATGCCCACAGATAACACTTGCAGTAGCCAGTCAGGTGAATGCCCACAGATAGCACAAGAAGTAGCCAGGCAGGTGAGTGCCCAAAGATAGCACTAGTAGTAACCAGTCAGGTGAGTGCCCAAAGATAGCACTAGTAGTAACAGTCAGGAGAGTGCCCAAAGATAGCACTTGCAGTAGCCAGTCAGGTGAATGCCCACAGATAGCACTAGTAGTAGCCAGTCAGGTGAGTCCCCAAAGATAGCACTAGTAGTAGCCAGTCAGGTGAATGCCCAAAGATAGCACTAGCAGTAGCTAGTCAGGTGAGTGCCCAAAGATAGCACTAGAAGTAGTAGCAAGTTAGGTGAATGCTCAAAGATAGCACTAACAGTAGCCAGTCAGGTGAATGCCCAAATATAGCACCAGTAGTAGCCAGTCAGGTGAATGCTCAAAGATAGCACTAGCAGTAGCCAGTCAGGTGAGTGCCCAAAGATAGCTCTAGAGGTAGTAGCAATTCAGGTGAATGCCCAAAGATAGCACTAGAAGTAGCCAGTTGGGTGAATGCCCACAGATAGCACTTGATGTAGCCAGGCAGGTGAGTGCCCAAAGATAGCACTAGCAGTAGCCAATCAGATGAGTGCCCAAAGATAGCACTAAATGTAGCCAGTTAGGTGAATGCCCACAGATAGCAGTTGAAGTAGACAGGCAAGTGAGTGCCCAAGATAGCACTAGCAGTAACCCGGCAGGTGAGTGCCCACAGCACTAGCAGTAGTCAGTCAGGTGAGTGCCCAAAGATAGCACTAGCAGTAGCCAGTCAGGTGAATGCCCAAATATAGCACCAGTAATAGCCAGTCAGGTGAATGCCCAAAGATAGCACTAGCAGTAGCCAGGCGGGTGAATGCCCAAGGATAGCGCTAGCAGTAGCCAGTCAGGTGAATGCCCAGAGATAGCACTAGCAGTAGCCAGTCAGGTGAATGCCCAAAGATAGCACCAGTAGTAGCCAGTCAGGTGAATGCCCAAAGATAGCACTTGCAGTAGCCAGTCAGGTGAATGCCAAAAGATAGCACTTGCAGTAGCCACTCAGGTGAATGCCCAAAGATAGCACCAGTAGTAGTCAGTCAGGTGAATGCCCAAAGATAGCACTAGCAGTAGCCAGTCGGGTGAATGCCCAAAGATAGCACCAGTAGTAGCCCAAAGATAGCACTAGCAGTAGCCAGGCAGGTGAGTTCCAAAATATAACACTAGAAGTTGCCAGTCGGGTGAATGCCCACAGGTAGCACTAGTTGTAGCCAGTCAGGTGAGTGCCTAAAGATAACACTAGCAGTAGCCAGTCAGGTGAATTCCCAAAGGTAGCAGCAGTAGTAGCCAGTCAGGTGAATGCCCAAAGATAGCACTAGCAGTAGCCAGGCAGGTGAGTTCCCAAAGATAGCACTAGCAGTAGCCAGTCGGGTGAGTGCCCACAGACAGCACAAGAAGTAGCCAGGCAGGTGAGTGCCCAAAGATAGCACTAGTAGTAACCAATCAGGTGAGTGCCCAAAGATAGCACTAGTAGTAACCAGTCAGCTGAGTGCCCAAAGATAGCACTTACAGTAGCCAGTCAGGTGAACGCCCACAGATAGCACTTGCACTAGCCAGTCAGGTGAATGCCCACAGATAGCACAAGAAGTAGCCAGGCAGGTGAGTGCCCAAAGATAGCACTAGTAGTAACCAGTCAGGTGAGTGCCCAAAGATAGCACTAGTAGTAACCAGTCAGGTGAGTGCCCAAAGATAGCACTTGCAGTAGCCAGTCAGGTGAATGCCCACAGATAGCACAAGAAGTAGCCAGGCAGGTGAGTGCCCAAAGATAGCACTAGTAGTAGCCAGTCAGGTGAGTGCCCAAAGATAGCACTAGTAGTAGCCAGTCAGGTGAATGCCCAAAGATAGCACTAGCAGTAGCCAGTCAGGTGAGTGCCCAAAGATAGCACTAGAAGTAGTAGCAAGTTAGGTGAATGCCCAAAGATAGCACTAACAGTAGCCAGTCAGGTGAATGCCCAAATATAGCACCAGTAGTAGCCAGTCAGGTGAGTGCCCAAAGATAGCGCTAGCAGTAGCCAGTCAGGTGAATGCCCAGAGATAGCACTAGCAGTAGTCAGTCAGGTGAATGCTCAAAGATAGCACTAGCAGTAGCCAGTCAGGTGAGTGCCCAAAGATAGCTCTAGAAGTAGTAGCAATTCAGGTGAATGCCCAAAGATAGCACTAGAAGTAGCCAGTTGGGTGAATGCCCACAGATAGCACTTGATGTAGCCAGGCAGGTGAGTGCCCAAAGATAGCACTAGCAGTAGCCAATCAAATGAGTGCCCAAAGATAGCACTAAATGTAGCCAGTTGGGTGAATGCCCACAGATAGCACTTGAAGTAGACAGGCAAGTGAGTGCCCAAGATAGCACTAGCAGTAACCAGGCAGGTGAGTGCCCACAGCACTAGCAGTAGCCAGTCAGATGAGTGCCCAAAGATAGCACTAGAAGTAGCCAGTTGGGTGAATGCCCACAGATAGCACTAGCAGTAGCCAAGCAGGTGAATGCCCAAAGATAGCACTAGCAGTAGCCAGGCAGGTGAATGCCCAAAGATAGCACTAGCAGTAGCCAGTCAGGTGAATGCCCAAAGATAGCACTAGCAGTAGCCAGTCAGGTGAATGCCCAAAGATAGCACCAGTAGTAGCCAGTCAGGTGAATGCCCAAAGATAACACTAGCAGTAGCCAGTCAGGTGAGTGCCCAAAGATAGCACTAGAAGTAGTAGCAAGTCAGGTGAATGCCCAAAGATAGCATCAGTAGTAGCCAGTCAGGTGAATGCCTAAAGGGAGCAGCAGTAGTAGCCAGTCAGGTGAATGCCCAAAGGTAGCACTAGAAGTAGCCAGGCAGGTGAATGCCCAAAGATAGCACTAGCCAGGCAGGTTAGTTCCCAAAGATAGCACTAGAAGTAGCCAGGCAGGTGAGTGCCCAAAGATAGCACTAGTAGTAGCCAGTCAAGTGAGTGCCCAAAGATAGCACTAGTAGTAGCCAGTCAGGTGAGTGCCCAAAGATAGCACTAGTAGTAGCCAGTCAGGTGAGTGCCCAAATATAGCACTAGCAGAAACCAGTCAGGTGAGTGCCCAAAGATAGCACTAGTAGTAGCCAGTCAAGTGAATGCCCAAAGATAGCACTAGCAGTAGCCAGTCAGGTGAGTGCCCAAAGATAGCACTAGTAGTAGCCAGTCAGGTGAATGCCCAAAGATAGCACTAGCAGTAGCCAGTCAGGTGAGTGCCCAAAGATAGCACTAGAAGTAGTAGCAATTCAGGTGAATGCCCAAAGATAGCACTAGCAGTAGCCAGTCAGGTGAATGCCCAAAGATAGCACCAGTAGTAGCCAGTCAGGTGAATGCCCAAAGATAGCACTAGCAGTAGCCAGGCAGGTGAGTTCCCAAAGATAGCACTAGCAGTAGCCAGTCAGGTGAGTGCCCACAGATAGCACAAGAAGTAGCCAGGCAGGTGAGTGCCCAAAGATAGCACTAGTAGTAACCAGTCAGGTGAGTGCCCAAAGATAGCACTAGTAGTAACCAGTCAGGTGAGTGCCCAAAGATAGCACTTGCAGTAGCCAGTCAGGTGAATGCCCACAGATAGCACAAGAAGTAGACAGGCAGGTGAGTGCCCAAAGATAGCACTAGAAGTAGTAGCAATTCAGGTGAATGCCCAAAGATAGCACTAGAAGTAGCCATTTGGGTGAATGCCCACAGATAGCACTTGATGTAGCCAGGCAAGAGAGTGCCCAAGATAGCATTAGCAGTAGCCAGGCAGGTGAATGCCCAAAGATAGCACTAGCAGTAACCAGGCAGGTGAGTGCCCACAGCACTAGCAGTATCCAGTCAGGTGAGTGCCCAAAGATAGCACTAGAAGTAGCCAGTTGGGTGAATGCCCACAGATAGCACTTGAAGTAGACAGGCAAGTGAGTGCCCAAGATAGCACTAGCAGTAGCCAGGCAGGTGAATGCTCAAAGATAGCACTAGCAGTAGCCAGTCAGGTGAGTGCCCAAAGATAGCTCTAGAAGTAGTAGCAATTCAGGTGAATGCCCAAAGATAGCACTAGAAGTAGCCAGTTGGGTGAATGCCCACAGATAGCACTTGATGTAGCCAGGCAGGTGAGTGCCCAAAGATAGCACTAGCAGTAGCCAATCAGATGAGTGCCCAAAGATAGCACTAAATGTAGCCAGTTGGGTGAATGTCCACAGATAGCACTTGAAGTAGACAGGCAAGTGAGTGCCCAAGATAGCACTAGCAGTAACCAGGCAGGTGAGTGCCCACAGCACTAGCAGTAGCCAGTCAGGTGAGTGCCCAAAGATAGCACTAGAAGTAGCCAGTTGGGTGAATGCCCACAGATAGCACTTGCAATAGCCAGGCAGGTGAATGCCCAAAGATAGCACTAGCAGTAGCCAGGCAGGTGAATGCCCAAAGATAGCACTAGCAGTAGCCAGTCAGGTGAATGCCCAAAGATAGCACTAGCAGTAGCCAGTCAGGTGAATGCCCAAAGATAGCACCAGTAGTAGCCAGTCAGGTGAATGCCCAAAGATAACACTAGCAGTAGCCAGTCAGGTGAGTGCCCAAAGATAGCACTAGAAGTAGTAGCAAGTCAGGTGAATGCCCAAAGATAGCATCAGTAGTAGCCAGTCAGGTGAATGCCTAAAGGGAGCAGCAGTAGTAGCCAGTCAGGTGAATGCCCAAAGGTAGCACTAGAAGTAGCCAGGCAGGTGAATGCCCACAGATAGCACTTGAAGTAGACAGGCAAGTGAGTGCCCAAGATAGCACTAGCAGTAGCCAGGCAGGTGAATGCCCAAAGATAGCACTAGCAGTAGCCAGGCAGGTGAATGCCCAAAGATAGCACTAGCAGTAGCCAGTCAGGTGAATGCCCAAAGATAGCACTAGCAGTAGCCAGTCAGGTGAATGCCCAAAGATAGCACCAGTAGTAGCCAGTCAGGTGAATGCCCAAAGATAACACTAGCAGTAGCCAGTCAGGTGAGTGCCCAAAGATAGCACTAGAAGTAGTAGCAAGTCAGGTGAATGCCCAAAGATAGCAATAGCAGTAGCCAAGCAGGTGAATGCCCAAAAATAGCATTAGAAGTAGTAGCCAGTCAGGTGAGTGCCCAAAGATAGGACCAGTAGAAGCCAGTCAAGTGAATGCCCAAAGATAGGGGTCTATATTAGAAAACCGAATGTCCAAAACTGCGAACACCTAATGAGCGACACATATACGCCAAACTACCACAAGAGAGAAGGAACTAAATGTTGAAAACCGCAATACTAAATGCACTTCATACTACAACAGCTCCACACAGGTAAGTAAAACACATACAACTCTCACCTGACTGGATACTACTGGTGCTATATTTGGGAATTCACCTGACTGGCTACTGCTAGTGCTATCTTTTGGCACTCACCTGACTGGCTACTACTTGTGCTATCTTTGGGCACTCACCTGACTGGCTTCTTCTTCCTCTCTCCGCACCCTTACACAAAATGTATTTAACACAGTTGAAAAATGATTCACCCAACGCTGCCTTCTTCTTAACCCCAAGACAACTAAGCTACTACTCTTTACTCCCACCATAAAATCTCCTCAGTTCCACTTCACTATTACCTCTGACAATGGAACCTGCATTTCCCCTGATTCTACTGCTCAACTACTTGGTATAACTATTGACCATAACCTCTGCTTCGATGCCCATGTTAATAATATTATAAAAACTGTTAATTAAAAATTAGGCTCCCTGTATAGAATAAAACCCTTCCTTACACCACTAGCTAAGAAATCCATTGCCCAGACTCCTCTTACTTCCACCCTATTCTATGCATGTGCCATTTACACCAATCTATCAAAGCATAATCTCACCAAACTTGAAACTAGCTACAATAACATAACCAGATTTGCCACTGGCTCTCCGTACAGAACCCATCACTGCCTTAGCCTTAAACAACTCAAATGGTTAGAACTACAAAATCAACTACAATACAATCAACTTGTGATTGCACAAAAATATCCTGCACCATCCTACTAATACTCCCATCCTCACTAATCTGATCTCCCCTTATAAAAATCTTTCAACCCTATGCTCAGCTAATAAGCTGCTTATTGCCAGCAACCCTTCTAATAACAAAGCAGGTGATTCCCTCTTCTCCAATGTTGTGGGTAGAATCTGGAACAAACTTCCTAATACACTCACCTCACTCTCATCCTCTCGAATCTTTAAAAAACACCTTAGAGACCACCTTAAAATACATTGGCTTTGCCCCTGCTCAAAGCCTGATTGAATCTACTTGTCTTCTCTCCCCTCCCCTGTTTCTTTTTCTCCTACTTCCTTAACAATTACCCCCCATATCTTATGAACAACACTACTAAAATGTTTTGCTAATGTTCTAATGCTTTAGATTTTGATGGACTTCACATGAACCCTACTAAAGCATTAAGACTTGTTTATTTCTTACTTCTACTCTAATGGAACCTTACATTGTTCACAATTTATTAATTTTTTCTTATCATATCTTATTATGTAATGTGAAACTAGTCATTTTTAGAATATTTTGAATGTATTAATTCACTCATGTTGGAGCTTTTCTCCTCGGGCCTCTACTGAAAAGGGATATGTATCCAGCTAGACTAGCCCGGTCAACAAATGTAAATAAATAAATAAATAAATACAAACAAACTTCATTAATCACACTTTTGCAGGGGGGCAAGCCCCCTGCCCTCCCCATGTGGGGGGCTGTGTCCCCCCCCCCCTACTTATATATACCAACTCCAAGATCACACTACAGTGGGGAAAAGGATATATTTCCTCTTCCCCACGATCACCCTGCTGGCCACGGGAATTAGTTTGACGTTCCAGTTTTCGACATTTAGGGCCTTCGCACTTTACGCCCTTCAGTGTATATGTGTCGCTCATTAAGTGTTCACTGTTTTGGATGGTCGAGCATCTAATATGGACCCCAAAGATAGCACTAGTAGTAGCCAGTCAGGTGAATGCACAAAGATAGCACCAGTAGTAGCCATCCAGGTGAATTCCCAAAGATAGTACTAGCAGCAGCCAGTCAGGTGAATGCCCAAAGACAGTACTCGCAGTAGGCAATCAGGTGAATGCCCTTAGATTAGCACTAGCAGTAGCCAGGCAGGTGAGTGCCCAAAGATAGCACTAGTAGTAGCCAGTCAGGTGAGTGCCCAAAGATAGCACTAGCAGTAGCCAGTCAGGTAAATGCCCACTTCTCATCATTCATGACAAAGCCAATTCTTTCTTTTCAGTTACTACTTTTTCCTTAGACACTGTCTAACCTAACTTCAGGGTTTTTACCTAAATACTTCATCCATAATCATTAGGATCCTACTACAATACTTTCCTTCTAATACTGGAGTACTTTGCAAGCCCCAGTCCACCACTCTCTGGTAACATAGCCCATTGATCTGTTCTTACCCCATCTGTGGCCAGTCTGAGTGCATTAGGTATTCCAAGACAGACTAGTAACTGTCTTATACTAACTGACTCTTCACGACTTGTACCAGCTGATAGTGCAGCTTGTGCAAGAGATGTAACTATTTAAGAAACATGGAGGCAAACCTCTCACATCAGCCCACTGTTGGTAAATATTATGCCTCCACAGCAACCTTCACTCACAGCACACTACTAGACCCATAACATATGCAGAGGCCATAAAGAAAAAAATTCCAAAGCCTCCTAGAACTTGCTGTAAAACATCCCTGCCTCCATCACACAAGGCAGCACCCACTCCTTCACCACTCACACATTCTGTAAATCCACAAAACTCACCCAGGAGTCATTAGGAAAGCAGGCCTAAATCCATAAGGCCCACACAGGGAAATGTTCTAGTCACAGGTGATGTTGCAGTTAGGCATACAGACTGTGTACTTGCTAGGCTGGACAAGAACAAGGTGGACTGTATACTGCTTGTCCAGTTCCAGGACATGTGATGTCACAAGGCTCTTAAGGATCTTTAAACCAGAAATGTATGATTATGACCTAATGATGGCTCATGTGGGAGTGAATGACCCGAGGTGCTCTGCCTAGAAGGACATGCAGAGAGACATGATGGAATTACCTATACAAATGTTAGAACCTTGAAAGAGACTGGTCTTCAGTAGTATTTTGCCTTCAACAAAAATGATGCCTGGATACCAAGACAAGACAATTGGCTTTAATTATTGACTAAAGAGTTGGAGTCATTCTAGGTGGATCCAGTAAGTGTCAGCACATGTTATGGTGAATAAAACTTCCTGTTCCACCAGGTAATAGTTTACACCTGTAATTCCAGGTCTTGTGCATACTGACAAAAGCATTTGCTGACACTGTAGTGCTTATAGATCAAGAAAGACAGGCTCAAGAGCGGAAATTAAGGCCAGAATGAAAATAAATCCACACAGGCCTGCACTTCTTTCCATGCTGCTGGCAAATGTATGCTCACTGGAGAGCAGGATGGACTACTTAAGGCTTGATCTTTCCACACAATTTAAGGTGGAAAAATAGTGTTTATGTGTGTTCACCAAAACTTGGCTGAACTCCAGTATAAATGCTAGTACAATATATGTGGAGGGGATGTCATTATTTTGAGTTGACAGAAATCAGTCTCTCTGTGGTAAATCTTGTGGAGGGAGTGTCTGTGTGTATATCAACAACTGGTGTACAAACTGAAAAAATTTGGTTGGGAGGGTCGCTTAATGGCTAAGGTGTTTGCCTTACAAACACAAGGTGCAGGGTTTGAGTCTCACAAGGGATAATTGGCTAAGCTTAAAATGGCTCACAAGGGCAGTTAGCTTACTACTAAACTATGAACCTATGAATCACCTCTCACTGCTCAGAGAACATGGAGTTCAAGTCACTACAATGCAGACCCGAATTTAATGTTGTGAGTATAACAGCTGTTTACACCCCCCCAGTGCTAATACCAACGTGGCATTGAACATTCTATATCTGTCAATAACTGACCTCCAGAATAAGAACCCTGAGTGTGCCCATATAACTGCAGGTGATTTCACTCAAGCTGACTTCTAATCCAGATTACCATCAACATGTGACTTGTGCAACAAGAGAGGAGAATACAAATCCATACCACCCCATTACCATCAACATGTGACTTGTGCAACAAGAGGGGCGAATACTCTAGATAAGGTGCACACAAATGTAAAACTGGCCTACAGAGCAGTTCCTTATCCACATCTGGGCAACTCAGACCATCTGGCCATCATGCTGTTTCCTGCATACACACCACTGCTGAAAAGAGGCAAACCTACAACCAAACAAGTAAGGCTATGGCCTGAGGGAGCAGTCTTGGCACTACAGGACTGCTTTGAATATACAAACTGATCAGCAGCTGTAAAGAGCCACCATATTGACCTGGAGGAGTATACAGAATCTGTAATGGCCTGTATTTTGAAATGTATTGATGACATAAGTCATCAAATTTATCACCATGCACGCTAATCAGAAACCCTGGCTATCTGGTGAAGTATATGAGCTCTTAAAGCCACAAAATGCTACAGGCGTAAACTTCAGGGACACTTCTCTGACCAAATGGACTCCAGACATCTCTGGCAAGGCATTCAAGCCACAACCGACTGCAGGCCTGCATCCTCTTCATGTGATGTCAACACAGAATTTCTGAACAAAGTAAACATCTACTTCAGCAGATTTGATATGGATAACAACACTGTGCCAAATAAGCTCCCTGATGAATGGGGTGAGGAGGTGCTATGTCTAAGAACATCTGATGTTCTGAAGATAATGAGGTGAGTAAACCCAAGAAAAGCAGCTGGTCCTAATAATATTATGGGAAGGGTTCTAAGAAACTGTGCTACCCAGCTGTGCACTGTACTAACAGATATATTCAACACATCCCTACAGCTAGCCATTGTACGCAGTTGCTTCAAAAATACGACAATCATTCCCTTACCCAAAACACCCCAAGTGACAAGTCTAAATGATTACCAGCCAGTTGCTCTTACATCAACAATAACAAAGTGTTTTGAGCAGCTGATCTAGAACCATATCTCTTCAAGCCTACCTGCAATACTGGATACATTACAGTTTGCTTCTAGATCTAACCACTGCACAGCTGATGCAACAGCTATAACACTTCATGAATCCTTGGCACATCTAGAGAATACGAACTGCTATATCATAATGCTGTTCATTGATTGTAGTACTGCCTTCAGCACTGTTATCACCCAGAAGCTGATATCGAAGTTGATCCAGCTGGGCATCAACACCCCCCATTTAACCGGACACTGGACTTTCTCATCAACAGACCCCAAAAAGTATGTGTGGGAAATAACAGTTCAATCAGTATTACACTGAGCATGGGTGTCCATCAGGGCTGCATCCTGAGTCCTCTGCTGCTCACCTTGTTAACGTATGACTGCATGGCCAAGCATGAATCCAACAAAATCATCAAGTTCCCGGATGATACCGCTGTCGTAGGTCTTGCCAGAAATGGTGAGGAAGCAGTCTACAGGGAGGAGGTGGAGTATCTGATAGGCTGGTGAGACAGCAGCAATTTGGCCTTAAATGTAAGCAAGACCAAGGAATTAATAGTGGACTTCAAGTGGACTCAAGAGATGCATCAAGCTCTGGAAATTAAGGGGGTGGCAGTGGAAAGAGTCAAAAACACCAAGTTCCTGGTGATGCATATCTCAGATGACCTATCCTGGTTGACTCATATTAGCCACACAGTGAAGAAGGCACAACAACACCTGCACGTCCTATGGAAACTGAGGAAGGTAAACCTGTTTCAGTCCATCCTCAAAGCCTTATACAGGTGGACCATCGAAAGCATCCTCTCAAATAACATCATAGTAACTGCAAAGCATTTGACCACAAGGCTCTCCTGAGGGTAGTGAGGACAGCAGGAAAAAGTCATTGGTTCCGTGCTCCTATCCATGGATGATCTGCATGAGACTCAGTGTGTGGGAAGGGCTAGGAAGATAATTAACGATCCCACTCACCCTGCCTATGGCATGCAGTTCCATCTTTCCTTGGGCAGGTGATATCGCAGCTTACACTTCAAAACATCTAGACTGAACAGGACCTTCTTTTCCCCAGTCCATAAGGCTGCTGAACTTGAATGCAAGGCATGACACTGAATAATCAGACCAGTATGCCACATGCTATGAAGTATCAGCTGTAGTAATCACTCTGGCAAATTGCTTCAGTAACTGCTACAGTTAGCCTGATTTCTTATGCTATTACTTCCTGAATGTGCAATAGTCAGGGGTGACTCACCACTCCATACATGTACAATATGAACATCAGAATATATCATACTACAACTGATGAGGTGCAATATTCTAAGTCAGGAGTGAGTCACCAGTCCATACATGTACAATATGAACATCAAAATATATCATACTATAACTGATGAAGTGCAATATTCTAAGTCAGGAGTGAGTCTCCACACCATACATGTACAATATGAAGAGCAGAATATATCATACTACAACTGATGAAGTGCAATATTCTAAGTCAGAAGTGAGTCTCCACACCATACATGTACAATATGAACATCAGAATATAGCCTACTACAACTGATGAAGTACAATATTCTAAGCAATCACAACGTGAAGTCATAGTCTTGTATTACCTACTAGTATAACATTGTCTAATGTCTTCCTGTCCAATTGTGGTAATTTTTTGTTGTTGTTAATATTTGAATTATTACTGTGTGTGCATTAGTCTTACTGTCATTCAAACTATGTGTTCATTATTATGTCTTGCACGAGGACCAAAGCAACATAATTTAATTCACTTTGGACTGCTGTGTATATCTGATCGGCAATAAAGTTTAGTTTGACTTTTGACATTTACTTTTTTAGGTTGAGTCCCCCTAATGGACATTCCTACATAGAAAAGTCAAACTCAGTTTTGGAGAATTTCAAGGTGGTGTTACTTAATGCTAAGAGTCTAAATAGAATGGTGCCAGAGCATGAGGCCCTCCTACAACTCAGCACATTCATATTTTTGTAGTTACTGAGACATGGTTTCAGTGTAATGACAGCACTCCCTCTTTAAAAGACTTTTATGTTATTGCAGTTGTATTTGTTTTGTGGGATAGAGCACTGATCTTCATTTATCTTTTTCAGGCCCAACCTGGGCCTGGTGTCTCATTAACTGACTTCCTCAGAGTCACAGGCCCGAGCCTGGTGTCTAATTAACTGACTTCCTCAGAGTCACAGAGAGGCAATGGAGGCTGAGGCAAACCCATTATGACTTCAGACCCTTGAGTAGTTGTGGGGAGTATCTCATGCCTTCAGACCCTTGAGTAGTTGTGGGGGAGTATCTCATGCCTTCAGACCCTTGAGTAGCTGTGGGGGAGTATCTTATGCCTTCAGACCCTTGAGTAGTTGCGAGGGAGTATCTCATGCCTTCAGATCCTTGAGGGGGATTATCTCATGCCTTCAGACCCTTGAGTAGTTGTGGGGGAGTATCTCATGCCTTCAGACCCTTGAGTAGTTGTGGGGGAGTATCTCATGCCTTCAGACCCTTGAGTAGTTGTGAGGGAGGATCTCATGCCTTCAGACCTTTGAGTAGTTGTGGGGGAGTATCTGTATTTGTTAGAAACACCACTGCTTCACATTAAATTACCCACAATCCTAACATGGAGTTTGTGGTGATCAAAAATCACTCTTAATAAATCCAACAATCACTGCTAGCTATAGATCTCCATCAGTGTTGTCCGGAGATCACAGAACCAATTCAAGACCACTGAGGAATTAAATGTCACACCAAATACCTTCTTATTAGAGGACTTCAATTACCCAAGCATTGATTAGAACATGTACCCTTTTAAAAATAGTTATTGTCAGCATTTCCTAGACTTCATTAACATCAGAGTGCCGGAGCATCTTGTAAAACTAAGAACTAGTGGCTCTAATATCCATGACTTCATCCTTACCAGCCTGGTCCTCAGCTGCACCAGACAGACCCTGCATCTCCTCATCCTGCATTACGTCTCGGCACAAATTGGTCATCTTCTCTGTCAGGCCTAGTGTTACTACCTTGCCACCAAATTAAACCATTTGTAGGGACTTCCCAAAGGCAAACCTACTTCAGCTTGTAGAAGACCTATGCAAAATTCTGCATTTACCTCTGACTTCTAACAGCACTTGATCAGTTACACAGAAAAGTTAGTACCCATCCGCCCTACGTATAATGGTAAATTCAGAAATAATCCTCTCTAGTTAAACTTCAAAATTAATAAACTTTACAAAAGAAGGAAAATAATGAGCATCTGCAAGAAATCTCTATCTCTGTACCTCAAGGCTACACTGCCATGCCAGCAAGGACGTCAGAAACACTATTAGAACATATAAAGCAGATTATGAACTTAAGGTTGTTATAGATTCCAAAGGAAACTGCAAAAATGTCTTCAGTTATATCAGCAAATTAAGGAATAATATCCATCAGTGCACAAGCTCACCCATGATACTGTCCCCTATTCTAAGCTCACCCGTGATACTGTCCCCCCTAAGCCCACCTGTGATACTGTCCCCCATTGTAAGTTCACCCATGATATTGTCCCCCATTCTAAGCTCACCCATGATACTATCACCCATTCTAAGCTCACCCATGATACTGTCCCCCATTCTAAACTCACCCATGATACTGTCCCCAATTCTAAGCTCACCCATGATACTATCACCCATTCTAAGCTCACCCATGATACTGTCCCCCATTCTAAACTCACCCATGATACTGTCCCCAATTCTAAGCTCACCCATGATACTATCACCCATTCTAAGCTCACCCATGATACTGTCCCCCATTCTAAGCTCAGCCATGATACTATCCCCCATTCTAAGCTCACCCATGATACTGTCCCTCATTCTAAGCTCTCCCATGATACTGTCCCCCATTCTAAGCTCAGCCATGATACTGTCCCCCATTCTAAGCTCACCCATGATACTGTCCCCCATTCTAAGCCCACCTGTGATACTGTCCCCCATTGTAAGTTCACCCATGATATTGTCCCCCATTCTAAGCTCACCCATGATACTATCACCCATTCTAAGCTCACCCATGATACTGTCCCCCATTCTAAACTCACCCATGATACTGTCCCCCATTCTAAGCTCACCCATGATACTATCACCCATTCTAAGCTCACCCATGATACTGTCCCCCATTCTAAGCTCAGCCATGATACTATCCCCCATTCTAAGCTCACCCATGATACTGTCCCTCATTCTAAGCTCACCCATGATACTGTCCCCCATTCTAAGCTCAGCCATGATACTGTCCCCCATTCTAAGCTCACCCATGATACTGTCCCCCATTCTAAGCCCACCTGTGATACTGTCCCCCATTGTAAGTTCACCCATGATATTGTCCCCCATTCTAAGCTCACCCATGATACTATCACCCATTCTAAGCTCACCCATGATACTGTCCCCCATTCTAAACTCACCCATGATACTGTCCCCCATTCTAAGCCCACCCATGATACTATCACCCATTCTAAGCTCACCCATGATACTGTCCCCCATTCTAAGCTCAGCCATGATACTATCCCCCATTCTAAGCTCACCCATGATACTGTCCCTCATTCTAAGCTCACCCGTGATACTGTCACCCATTCTAAGCTCATCCGTGATACTGTCCCCATTCTAAGTTCACCCGTGATACTGTCCCCCATTCTAAGTTCACCCGTGATACTGTCTCCCATTCTAAGCTCACCCGTGATACTATCACCCATTCTAAGCTCACCTGTGATACTGTCCCCCATTCTAAGCTTGCCCATGATACTGTCCCCCATTCTAAGTTCACCCGTGATACTGTCCCCCATTCTAAGCTCACCCGTGATACTGTCCCCCATTCTAAACTCACCCATGATACTGTCCACTGTTCTAACCCCAAGGATCTAGCCAAAATAGTAGCAGACAGTTTAATGTCAGGTTTACCCATCCTGCCCAGATTGATGCTGCCACTGTCCCTAACAATTTAGTTTCACCTGAAATCACTTTAGAACAAGTCTTCAAATCCTTGCCAAAGGCTAAAAACAGTACCTCCATGGAACTGGGCAATATACCAGGCTACATTCTTGTATGTGTTAAGTATGCACTGTCTGTGCCTCTGTTTAAATTGTTCAGTCTCAGTGTATCTGAAGGATGTTCCCTGAAGCCTGTAGAACAGCCACAGTGACTTCTCTACACAAGAGTGGCCCCTCTACAGACCTACTAATTAAAGACACATCAGCCTCACCAGCCTTATTTGCAAAACCATGAAATGTATCATAATAAAACTCATTTATGCAGACATAGATGACCTAATTGATCTAAATCCCAATCATTTTTGTTTTGTGTAGGGCAGGCTCTGTCTCTTGAACCTAGTAGTAGTGTCTTTAAAATGGTTACAAGGGCTGCGGCACTGGTCATTCTGTTTTGATCTGGCAAAGACTTTTGACATGATCGCCCATCCTGGTATATTGAAAAATTAGACATGCTTAATGTAAATTACCAGATTGTCTGCTGGATTGAAAATCGCATATGCAATCAATTCCAAGTTGTGGAAGTTGTTGGTTCCCTTTTGGAATGTAAAAGTGTAACGACCAGGGTATCACAGGGATAAGTTCTAGTTCCTCACCTGTTTGGCATTTATTTTATAGGCATCCCATCCAATACCCCAGAAGTGTGGTTGACCAAGTTTAATGATGACTGCAAACTGGGCACTGCTATCCATTTGTCCACAGATATGAAATAGCTCCAGCAGGGGCCAGAGTGTACACATACTTAGCATATGAAAAACAGTGTTAAACTAATTCAATGGTACAGCATACTAGCATTTGGCAGTAAAGTTGTTCTCACCTCCTATGTACAAATGGTACTCCTCTTCAGACAGATATGGTCACATGAGACCGAGGTACTTATGTGGATAGCTCTCACACTCTCTTAAGTGTCATGTATCCACCATAGTCAGGAAATCCCTCTGTCTGGCCCATTTGATGTCCGAGAGAATATCTTCAACTTCTCCTTATACACCATAGCCTACAGACTGCCCCAAGGTGACCTGAGTCTTGCTTTTTGAGCCATGAAAGATCCAGTTCTTTTTGACCTCCTATGTTTTTGCAATACCAGTGGCTCCACAGATACTCATACTAGGGACCTATGTCTGCAGCAACAAGAAAATGAGGCTGACTTGAGGGACAGGTTCTTAACTCAGAGTATTCCCAGCCTGTGGAATAAGTTGCCATGACAGGTCAAGCAAAGTAATACTTTGGCTTCCTTTAAGGCCAGTCTTGGCTGCAGGATGGTAGACACAAATTTATACCAGGGTTATCATGTATACCCATGCTCAGTTTGGGAGGTGAGTACTTTAAAGTGTCTGCTTAAAGCTATATTTGACAAGGCATCTTATGATCTTAGTGCTAGCTTGCCTAATATGTTCTTGTTTTCGGTATAATTTCTCCTTGTCTTTTGAGTTTCTAATACCATGAACTCAATAGACCCCATTTGTAAGTCAAAGTATGAGTAAAGTTCCGAAATTAGTATTGTTTCAATCTTTGACATTAGCCAAAAGTACTGCTTGCAGCACCCACAGTGTGCCCAAAACTGACTGCTGCAAATCATGCAGCATTAGATGTATCGGTAACCTATCTAAATATGAATGTAAGTTCTTTCTTATGAACCTCATTACTCCTACTGCTGTTAGAACTGTCTGGTTATTCTTCTACAATGCCCTTGTTTCTGCCTGCAAATCCTGGTATTTCATGACTTTGTCTCTCTCTCTCTCTCTGTACATAAGGTACTGTAATTACCAGCTCTAGCTGGTATTTCATGACTTTGTCTCTCTCTCTGTACATAAGGTACTGTAATTACCAGCTCTAGCTGGTATTTCATGACTTTGTCTCTGTACGTAAGGTACTGTATTTACCAGCTGTAGCTGGTATTTCATGACTTTGTCTCTCTCTGTACGTAAGGCACTGTAATTACCAGCTGTAGCTGGTATTTCATGGCTTTGTCTCTCTCTGTACTTAAGGTACTGTAATTACCAGCTCTAGCTGGTATTTCATGACTTTGTCTCTCTCTGTACATAAGGTACTGTAATTACCAGCTCTAGCTGGTATTTCATGACTTTCTCTCTGTACGTAAAGTACTGTAATTACCAGCTCTAGCTGGTATTTCATGACTTTGTCTCTCTCTGTACGTAACGTAGTGTAATTACCAGCTGTGGCTGGTATTTCATGACTTTGTCTCTCTTTGTACGTAAGGCACTGTAATTACCAGCTCTAGCTGGTATTTCATGACTTTGTCTCTATCTGTACGTAAGGTACTGTAATTACCAGCTGTAGCTGGTATTTCATGACTTTGTCTCTCGGGTACTGTATTCACCAGCTGTAGCTGGTATTTCATGACTTTGTCTCTCTCTCTGTACGTAAGGTACTGTATTTACCAGCTGTAGCTGGTATTTCATGACTTTGTCTCTCTCTTTACGTAAGGCACTGTAATTACCAGCTGTAGCTGGTATTTCATGACTTTGTCTCTATCTGTATGTAAGGTACTGTAATTACCAGCTCTAGCTGGTATTTCATGACTTTGTCTCTCTCGGTACGTAAGGTACTGTATTCACCAGCTGTAGCTGGTATTTCATGACTTTGTCTCTCTCTCTGTACGTAAGGTACTGTATTTACCAGCTGTAGCTGGTATTTCATGACTTTGTCTCTCTCTCTGTACGTAAGGTACTGTATTCACCAGCTGTAGCTGGTATTTCATGACTTTGTCTCTCTCAGTACGTAAGGTACTGTATTCACCAGCTGTAGCTGGTATTTCATGACTTTGTCTCTCTCAGTACGTAAGGTACTGTATTTACCAGCTGTAGCTGGTATTTCATGACTTTGTCTCTCTCTCTGTACGTAAGGTACTGTATTTACCAGCTGTAGCTGGTATTTCATGACTTTGTCTCTCTCTGTACGTAAGGCACTGTAATTACCAGCTGTAGCTGGTATTTCATGGCTTTGTCTCTCTCTGTACTTGGGTACTGTAATTACCAGCTCTAGCTGGTATTTCATGACTTTGTCTCTGTACGTAAGGTACTGTAATTACCAGCTGTAGCTGGTATTTTATGACTTTGTCTCTCTCTGTATGTAAGGTACTGTATTTACCAGCTGTAGCTGGTATTTCATGACTTTGTCTCTCTCTGTACATAAGATACTATAATTACCGGCTCTAGCTGGTATTTCATGACTTTGTCTCTGTAAGTACTGTAATTACCAGCTGTAGCTGGTATTTTATGACTTTGTCTCTCTCTGTACGTAAGGTACTGTATTTACCAGCTGTAGCTGGTATTTCACAACTTTGTCTCTCTCTGTATGTAAGGTACTGTAATTACCAGTTGTAGCTGGCATTTCATGACTTTGTCTCTCTCTGTACGTAAAGTACTGTAATTACCAGCTGTAGCTGGCATTTCATGACTTTGTCTCTCTCTGTACGTAAGGTACTGTATTCACCAGCTGTAGCTGGTATTTCATGACTTTGTCTCTCTCAGTACGTAAGGTACTGTATTCACCAGCTGTAGCTGGTATTTCATGACTTTGTCTCTCAGTACGTAAGGTACTGTATTCACCAGCTGTAGCTGGTATTTCATGACTTTGTCTCTCTCTGCGGTACTGTATTTACCAGCTGTAGCTGGTATTTCATGACTTTGTCTCTCTCTGTACGTAAGGCACTGTAATTACCAGCTGTGGCTGGTATTTCATAACTTTGTCTCTGTACATAAGTTACTGTAGTTACCAGCTGTAGCTGGTATTTCATGACTTTGGTAATTACAGTACCTTACATAGAGAGAGAGAGACAAAGTCATGAAATACCAGCCACAGCTGGTAATTACACTACGTTACGTACAGAGAGAGACAAAGTCATGAAATGCCAGCCACAGCTGGTAATTACAGCTACATACAGAGAGACAAAGAAATACCAGCTGGTAATTACAGTACCTTACATACAGAGAGAGACAAAGTCATGAAATACCAGCTACAGCTGGTAAATACAGTACCTTACGTACAGAGAGAGACAAAGTCATGAAATACAAGCTACAGCTGGTAATTACAGTACCTTACGTAGAGAGAGAGACAGCTGTAGCTTGTATTTCATGACTTTGACTCTCTCTGTACATAAGGTACTGTAACTACCAGCTGTAGCTGGTATTATATGACTTTGTCTTTTTCTGTATGTAAGGTACTGTAATTACCAGCTGTAGCTGGTATTTCATGACTTTGTCTCTCTCTGTATGTAAGGTATTGTAATTACCAGCTGTAGCTGGTATTTCATGATTTTGTCTCTCTTTGCACGCAAGGTACTGTAACTACCAGCTGTAGCTGGTTTTTCATTACTTTGTCTTTTATGTAAGGTACTGTAACTACCAGCTATAGCTGGTATTTCATGACTTTGTCTCTGTACGTAAGGTACTGTAACTACCAGCTGTAGCTGGTATTTCATGACTTTGTCTCTCTCTGTACGTAAGGTATTGTAATTACCAGCTGTAGCTGGTATTTTATGACTTTGTCTCTCTCTGTACGTAAGGTGCTGTATTTACCAGCTGTAGATGGTATTTCATGACTTTGTCTCTCTCTGTACGTAAGGTACTATAATTACCAGCTGTAGCTGGTATTTCATGGCTTAGTCTCTCTCTGTACTTAAGGTACTGTAATTACCAACTGTAGCTGGTATTTTATGACTTTGTCTCTCTGTACGTAAGGTACTGTAATTACCAGCTGTAGCTGGTATTTCATGACTTTGTCTCTCTTTGTACGTACGGTACTGTAATTATTTCATGACTTTGTCTCTCTCTGTACAAGAGGTACTGTAACTACCAGTTGTAGCTGGTATTTCATAACTTTGTCTCTTTACATAGGGTACTGTAACTACCAAGTGTAGCTGGTATTTCAAGACTTTATCTCTCTCTGTGGACACTGGTAATTCTGTACGTAAGGTACTGTAATTACCAGCTGTAGCAGTTTTTCTTGCATCTGTTTTTTGAACTGTTATTAATGCTTGATCACATGTCATATAAACTTTATCATTTTCTGTAATGCTTTGTTGTTCATGTTTTCAAAGCTTCTCAGCTACATCAATATTGTAATGTTTGCACAATCGCCAATGCAGCAGTCTTGCTGCATTATTATGCCTTTCAGCATACAGGCCCTCTGCCATTATTGTATCGTACCCAACAAAAACATGTGTAGCTGTTTCCAGGTCTGTTTTACAGAACCTGCATTTTTTTTATTTCTCCCATACGTTCAATGGACTTTGTAAACAATGTGTACATAGTCCACTGTCCTTGGCCACTGATGTTACGTTTCATCTTTTGGTTTAATTCTGCTCTCCTTAACCATTCCTGTACCAGATCGTGATTAATATGACGTGGTTCAGGAGTTTTCTCTACTTGTAACTATGTTCATGCCTTTTTCTCAATTCCTGCCTCTTCATCTGATCCTTGTCCTTATATTCTTTCTTTTGTTTTCTTTTTGTTTTTTTTTTCTTTAGTTTTTTTTTTGTTTTTTTGGCATATTCAGTTGCTGCCTGATTTTTATTTGCTTCTGTTTTGATTTTCATTCCTAAAAACAACAGAAAGGTGTCAGCATTACTAAAAATTACTGAGAACCCTGAAAATGGATAACGCTTGTGGCTTAAGTAGACCTGTGAGAATAAAACCACATTTAGCAAAACATGTACTTTATTTCCAAGATAAACTAAGCACTTTCATCCTATTAACCCAAGACTTCATCATAATGAGTTAAATCAATTCCCAGTAACCTTTAAATTGTCAAGCACTGCAACCATTAAATAATTACATATCAATTAAGAGATCCAGTTAAAATGACAGTGTAAAAAGCTAAAAACAATGTCTATAAATAAAGTAATGAAGTCACTTTGGTAAGCATTTACTACAAATAAAAGACATTTAATAAAAATCATGTATCGCTGATACTGTACCCCTAAAACTTATGCTAAATTCTACAGAAAACCTTCTCAGGAACATGATGTTTTCATTTTCAAAAAGGGCTGAATGGAGCTTTGTTCGTTCAACCCAGGTTTTTGAAAAGCATGTAATCTGAACTGCCACCTAGCTTCTTGCACTTCCAGTTTCACAGTCATATTTCTCTGTTGTAGGTTATATTTTATTTGTTACAAACAATCGAATGTTGGAAAAGGCTCTTTTCTCATCCTTTTTCCTATATTGGAGTTATGTTCATAAATACGCTTCTCAAGACATCTCAGTCCTATATCATAGTGATGTTCATAAATACGCTTCTCAAGACATCTCAGTTTTGCCAACATAAAAGGCGGGCCGGCTAAAACACTTAGCAAGATATGCAACATACTTGGACAATTACCACCACAAAATTCTAAGGAAGAGCCCAATTCATTTTCTAAAACTAAGTTTTTTATTTCTAAAATGTAAGGACATTGTGCACACCTTCCACATTTAACTATCCCACTTTTAAATATTCTCTTGTAAACTTGCCTGTTTTCAAACCATTTTTTAAGATTTCTCCCTGTTTAAAAACAAAATTTGGGTTCTGACCCAAGTAATTGAAAAATATCCGGGTTGGCTCATAAAATTTTCCAATTCTTTTAATAATATTTATAATTATTAGGATGAAAGCACTCAATTTATCTTGGAAATAAAGCCCATTTTCTGCTAATTGTGGTTTTATAGTTGTAAATCTGTTTAAGCCACAAGTGTTATCCATTTTGATTTCCATTCCTGCTTGACACTGATACGCTTCTGCTAAACTAAGCAGGGAAGTCATCTTAGACTTAATCTCCTCATGTTTTAAAACTTTCACTACATTTGCATCTTGTAAGGTCACCAGATATGTATAGAGTCCTATGATTGCAGATCTATACATGTAATCAGTTTAGAGGAGACCCATACTTCTTTGAGAATTAGGAATATATAATCTTGGTATGCACTGATTTGTATATATCATTTGATAAGAGTGAAGCATTGTTCCTTGTTTCCTGTCAAATTGATCCAATACCTTTTGGGAACAGTCAATCACCTCAAAACTGTAAGTTAGAACAGGAAGGCCAAATTAGTTTATACCTGGTTTCAGTATTAATTTCAGTCTTGTAAATATTCCTTACTGAGTTTTGTTCATATTTGTTCATGTTTTATTGTCAATTTTTTATCAGTTCCCAAATATGTAAGCATTGCTTCCAGTTTAAGTTTGTTTATATCCCATTCCTGTCCCAGACTTATATTTTCTTGGTGCTGTAGCTTTCCTGCTTTAAATGTCACTTTTGCACATTTATCAAGACAAAATGACATTCTTATATCATCCAAGAAAATGGTAAACACTTGCAGTTGTGCTTTCAGCTCCTCATCTGATGACCTACACAATTTTAAACCATCTACAAAAATATGCAAAGTTTTTACATTGTGTTGTTTTCTGTGAACCGAATTGCAACCATCAGCTAATCTGTTAAGTAGACAGCTTTATGGGTTAAGAGCAGGAAAAAAAGAGCAACGGTGATAGTCACCCTCAAATACCCCACTTTGAATTTTATCCCTGGGATAATCATTTGTCCTTTATCATAGATTAGCTGCAAAGTCATTTGCCACTGTTTCATGGTTACTGTAATGTAACTGATCAATGTAGGGTGTATCTTAGACATTTGTAAGCATTCCTTTATCCATGAATGTGGGATGCTGTCAAATTTTGTCAAGTGTTTCTCACAAAATGGTGGATGATGGGGCCTACCTTTTGGTAATGTGATCTTGTTTTCTTACTTTCATTCCTTCTTCTCAGAATACATTTCATGTCCTCTTTATGTGAGTCATGCTAGACATAAGTAATTGGTGTTTTCTCATGCAATTTAAGACAGAATGGCAGGACTGTGAAGCACTGTCATCTAACAGTCCTTAACAGAGATACTTCTATGTTTCAATGATAGAGCCTCATTTATGTGTTTGTCAGAGCTTGTTCTATGCTATAAATAGCTGTTAGCTACTTCCAACAAAAGAAAGTAAGTAAATAGCAGGTTTTTGTAAAGGGATTTTTTTGTAATTCTAAAGGAGTTGACAGAACTCAAGCTGAGGTATGAAAACTCTCAC
The DNA here is from genome assembly GCF_019279795.1 of Protopterus annectens. Classification (NCBI taxonomy): domain Eukaryota; kingdom Metazoa; phylum Chordata; order Ceratodontiformes; family Protopteridae; genus Protopterus; species Protopterus annectens. The sequence continues at coordinate 53,428,557 of NC_056749.1, forward strand.
TGCAGTAAATGATGCTTGCTGTATATGTAAAGGTGACAAATAGTAGGACTCCAAACTAAGTCTGTGTGCTACTTCCTAATACCTTCATTGGGAGTTTTTTTCTCTCTCATGAATGATGCAGAATTAAAATGTGCTTTACTAGTTCCTTATTTATTTTTGTCATGTTCACCCCCCTTTACTCTATTTTGTATTTATTTAAACTTTGGTAACTAGGAGAGTGAACTGGTCCTAGACTCCTAGGAACCTTTTTAGATACAACTTGCTCTACATTGGCAAAGTTAATAACAAGTAATAATGTACTTACCAATACAAAGAAAGAAAATATTGACAAAGATTGCATGTACAACACATAGCCAATGTGAGACAGTGTGTGTGTGTGTGTGTGTGTGTGTGTGTGCACATTTAAACACAATTAAGTACTTCTGTTTTAATTTTCTTAATGTTTTTAATGCAAGAGCACATAGTAAACATACGTTAAATTAAGCTCAACTGTATGTTATGGTTGCTATCAGTGGTCACATTTTCTTTGTGGACTATAAAATGCTCAGGCACTCTAACAATGTAAGGACTGACTCAAAGTCAGTGTGAATCTCTTACCATGGATCTGTGTGTACCATTTTCTTAGTGTAATACTCTAACACTAACAATGTAAGGACTGACTCAAAGTCAGTGAGAATCTCTTACCATGGATCTGTGTGTACCATTTACTTTGTGGAGTACTCTAACTCTAACAATGTAAGGACTGACTCAAAGTCAGTGAGAATCTCTTACCATGGATCTGTGTGTACCATTTTGTTTGTGGAGTACTCTAACTCTAACAATGTAAGGACTGACTTAAAGTCAGTGTGAATCTCTTACCATGGGTCTGTGTGTACCATTTACTTTGTGGAGTACTCTAACTCTAACAATGTAAGGACTGACTCAAAGTCAGTGTGAATCTCTTACCATGGATCTGTGTGTACCATTTTCTTTGTGGAGTACTCTTACTCTAACAATGTAAGGACTGTCTCAAAGTCAGTGTGAATCTCTTACCATGAATCTGTGTGTACCATTTACTTTGTGTAGTACTCTAACTCTAACAATGTAAGGACTGACTCAAAGTCAGTGAGAATCTCTTACCATGAATCTGTGTGTACCATTTACTTTGTGGAGTACTCTAACAATGTAAGGACTGACTCAAAGTCAGTGAGAATCTCTTACCATGGATCTGTGTGTACCATTTTCTTTGTGGAGTAATTCTAACTCTAACAATGTAAGGACTGACTCAAAGTCAGTGGGAATCTCTTACCATGGATCTGTGTGTACCATTTACTTTGTGTAGTACTCTAACTCTAACAATGTAAGGACTGGCTCAAAGTCAGTGGGAATCTCTTACCATGAATCTGTGTGTACCATTTACTTTGTGGAGTACTCTAACAATGTAAGGACTGACTCAAAGTCAGTGAGAATCTCTTACCATGGATCTGTGTGTACCATTTTCTTTGTGGAGTAATTCTAACTCTAACAATGTAAGGACTGACTCAAAGTCAGTGGGAATCTCTTACCATGGATCTGTGTGTACCATTTACTTTGTGGAGTACTCTAACTCTAACAATGTAAGGACTGACTCAAAGTCAGTGAGAATCTCTTACCATGAATCTGTGTGTACCATTTACTTTGTGAAGTACTCTAACTCTAACAATGTAAGGACTGGCTCAAAGTCAGTGGGAATCTCTTACCATGGATCTGTGTAGGAGATATGCACTCCCCTCTGGAAGAATGTTACAAAAAATAAAATACCTTTTATTAACAATATCAGTGGACCTAGTAGATAGGGTTGCCACTTGCCTCTATATCTGCAGTTCTGTCCTGTGTGTTGGGGAGGGGGATTGAAAATGTTAAATGTGTTGATACTTTACAAGAAAAAATATTTTCTGGCTTATTTCTAAATGTCACACAAATCTTTGATACTGCATTTAAGTTATCTTAACATATAAACTATTACAAATAACCAACATTTAAAACTTAGCATTTCAATACTGTGTTGCTGCTTATGTAAATTTGTCAAAAGAGGTGACATCTGCCTTTGAACCCCTGAATCATCTAATTGCTTTGTTTTGCTATGAAAGGGAAGTGTTATGTTCTTCTCCTCTCAGCAATAAAAGCAGCAGAAAATAGTTACACAGCTTTCTATTTTATTTTTATATCAGCTGCTGTGTTCCTGAACATTAGCAGGATTAATTGCCCATCTAAGACTGACATCAGTACCTGACAGGGTAAACTACAGATTGATCTATGTCTATTGTATGCCAGGCAGGTGGAAACAAATCCCTCTGCAAAGTATGTGAGAAGTTAAGCTTAAAAGTAGGTAGGCTTTCCCTTCCTTTTTTTTTCGAAAGCAAGGAAATAAAAGTTTAAAAAGTGCATTCAGGTTTCTGATACCTACACAATACTGGAACCATATTGTAGGGAGAAAAGAAATCTAACCATTGAGTTAAACTGTAGGACAAAGTGGAGTTTTTATTTATTATTTTTTAGCCTGAAGTTAGGTATTGCATCTGGGCCTCAGGTTTTCGGGTTAGTAGCTTTTCTTAATTTCTGTTTCAGTTTCTGGGGCCAGTACTTCATCCTGTCTCATATCCTGCACATCTGAACTTCTTATTCTTTCTTTTACTACTAAAATCTCCATTTAGCATCTTTGTTATGTCCTAAAGAGTATTCATAGAAATAGACACATTTTGGAGAAACATCATCTTTTTTCGGTAGTGTTTCTATTTCTTTTGCTTTGGTTCCCAGTTCTCTATAAAACCTTTTTGAGTCATCAATTAATTGCTTATTTTGTAATTTTCCTTTATATTTATCTGCATATCTTCTAAGTTTTTCTGCCTGTGCAATATGTTTAGTGTATTATTTGCAATAGTGTGCAATAGATCCTCTTCTGTTCTGATACGGTGCATTGCTTTTATCAAGTCTATCTTTTTAAGTATTTTTCTTTATCTGTCCCCTCTTCTGTTCTCTTCTAACACTGACACTTTTTGTCTTAAGTGCTTTACAGATTTCTCTATTCGATACTTCCATGATGGCATTTTATTTCTTTCCTTCCTTTCCCTTGCTGCTGTGTGTTTTATGGTAAGACTTTATCTGTTATTAATTTAGCTGCACAGTAATATATCCTGTTTACTTCTGTTCTATCAGATGAATTCCTGTTAATAGTCCTGATTGCTCTGTTCATTTGTTTTATCAGAATTATAACATTTTGGGTCTGACTTCCTGTAATCTGTTTCTTTCATTGATGTTAATATGTCTATCCATCTCTAGTAAATCAAGCAACTCTTCCCTCAGATCATTTTCTTCTAAACCGAGGACACATTCTTGCTTTTCATTTCCTGCAGGCATTCTACAGCAACAGAACACCTTCCTGTGACATGGTGTCTTCATCTGCATTCAATGTCATCTGTTGTTCTTTCATGGGGGAACTCAGTGGCCTATCATACCACATTGACTCTGTCAGAGTTGCCACAGCTTCCTGCTCCTTCCCTTGCTGTGCAACTCCAACTGAACTTTTGTACTGGTTTCCTACTGAAGGCTTCAAAGTATCTTCATGTGGCACCTGATCAGATGCTTCCTGTTCCACCTGTTTCTCCTTAATTTGGGGACTCACTCTTCCATCACACGGTGATGTTACCAGAGTTGGAGTAAGTCAGTTAGAATAGATGTGGCAACTCTGCAAACCTTAGAAACTCTGCAAGCAACTGGGTAATGAGAAATGTTGAAACTGTCATGTGATTCTTACAAATAAATGCCAATTACTTATTAGTTATGAGAAGAATTAATATTGGTTAATAGTTCAATGACAAAACTGAAAAATTCCTCCCTCTCTTTGGATGGGCAGCAGAAATCTCCTTGGTAAATGTCAATTCTCTGCTGAAAACACTTAGGCCAGTTGTTTTGCGAAATAAAAAAAAAAAAAAAAACAGATAAGAGTTTAAAGTCAACTTTTCAACCATTGTTGACTCCACAGTTAAAGATGAAACTTGCGTCAATCTCATATGTTCTAATCCTTGCCTAACACCTTTCATAATAAAATAAACATACACCCTGATTATTTACAAACTACAGAAAAGTAAAATAACATGGCCACAGAAAGTGTCTTGCATACTTTTTATAAGAGCTGATTTTGTTACTCATCAGTCATCCAGCAACTATGATTTTGATTAAAAGCATTTTGGAACTTATATTATCTGACATACGAAAACAACTGCTCCTATATTTCACTGAATGCACATTCCCTGAAGTTTTTTCTGGATGAAACACAACAGGCAAAGCTTTAGGGCAATGAACCTTGTGAAAATAGTGTGCACCCCCTCTTATATATACTAACTCCATAGCTGCATAACTGTAGACAAGAGTTCACAAAACCTGGATCACTGCAAGCAGCACAGCAGAATATAAACTGTCCTTTAAAGAGGTCAGTTACTGGCGACAAAGTTATTGAGGAATTCAGCTAAGCTAGTTTCTAGTTTAAACCTCCACCATTTCACACTTCAACAAGAATAGTGTAACGACCAATATTATTAATGACAACTGTACTTTTCAAAAGGGGTGACATACAGATCTATAAACCCAAAACCAAAACAGGGTGTTTACTCTATAACTATAACCCTGCTGCAACTTGGAACCAACTACCCCTAGAAATTAGGTCCCTTGACCAAACCAAGCATTTCAAACTAGCCACTCAGAGATACCTAACAAATAAATAGTCCTGCCCCTGTAGTCATCCTTCCTAAAACTGCCCAACCTTCACTTCTGTTCCTCCTCCCTCCATTCTCTTCCACTGTCTAGCTTAATAAACATCTACCCCTGACTCCGTGCTTAACCACTTCATCCCCTTACTACTCCTCCTGTACCTAAACTGTATATAACCACTTAGGAATTATGAACACTGTATTCCTTTCATCACATTGTACCTAAGTTTATGATTTCTGACATTGTACCCAACTGTTTTCTGTATGATTTATTGTAAATGTTATTTCTCTAACTATTTGTTTAGCTGCAAATGAAAATGTCTTACTGATTGTAAGTAAAATGTAAATACTGACTGCAGAGCTTTTCTCCTCGGGTCTTCACTGAAAACGAGTTAAACACTCAGCTGGACTAACCCGATTAACAAATGTAAAATAAATAATAAAATAAATAAATAAGGTTGAATATTTTTGACCCATTAGCATCACAAACCCACCAGTTAAAGCAGTTAAAAATGATCCATAGGGCAATAATAATATTCTTTTCAAAGTATTCAAAAAATATCCCATAAATAAATATTACAGTGATAATAGCGCTATAGATATACAAAAGGGTTTCAGGACTGCCTATGGAATTCTCCCTGTTGTAAAATGAACCGATATTGCTGCTAAGAATCTGCAGCCATGTTTGGTTTTTGAAAGCCTTGCTCTTGATCTCGGTACACTGAACAACCAAAAGCTACAGCCGTACTTCAAAGTTGCTCAGTAAAAAGCTAGTTGACAGGAGAGAAGCAGAGTCATGATATAATAGTATGTCAGTATAAACAAATAAGATGACACTTAAAAACTGTCATCTGGATGAAAGCAAAACTTTAAAAGAACATAAATCCAAGCATACGTCCAACTAGAGAATAAATATATTTGATTAAACACTTTCATCCAAGCCTACAAAGGACTTCATCAGAATTTGAATCATACAGCTAACACTTCTGTTTAAAAGCTAGACACAGTCATATGACCAAACAGCATATCAGCTGACCATACTGTTCAGTGCAATTTTAAAGACTGACTTCTGTAAAAGTTTTCATCATGTTACAAAGATAACAAAATTAAAATAAACAAAACTGGAATAAATGTGCTTATATACAGCAGAAATGACACTTTATTTTCACAGTAAAAATATTTGCTAAAACCTTGCAGCTTGTGTTTTCTGTTTCTGTGTAATACAGTTAGCTAACCCAGACAGATGTTGCTGAAATAAAAATAATCATTAGTTATATAATGAATTATTACAAACAAAAGTAGTAATCCTTTCTTGGCAACCATTAATTTTTAAGTTGCTAGCCACAACAATGTTATAATTTTCCCAATTTGGCTGCAGTATTCAGTCTGAACTGCTCTACACATTCTCATTATATTCCACGGTGGTCTTGCATGTCCCCCAGCCCCCCTCCATGGCTTGTACAAAGAAAATAAAATGCCTGCATGTTAGGGAGTGCTTGTATAGTACATTCCTGGTGCTAAAACTTGTTATATCTTATGCGTATTCATACATCCTGTCCTTCAACCTCCTTTCTGTTTTCTCTACATTCTAAACTTCACCCCTGAGTTATAATCAAAATGACCTGTACTTTGGTAATCGGTCGTTGAAATGCTGAAGCTGTCAGCAATATATCTGTACTATATACAACATCCACATTTTTTAAGTGCCATTTGGTGGTCAGATTCTTGTTCATAACAGTGTTGTGTTCAGTTTCAAAAATCTGTTTAATATTCAGATTCCTGCTATATACAGTAAAGCTTTCTGGGCAGTCTCTGTCCTTTACCATGTCCACAGGTTTATCAATTTTGAGTCAAAACAGTACGAAATTAATCTTGAAAGGTGCACCATCTAGCCTTTATTAAGGGTCCTTGTTAACTGGAAGGGTGGTAATTTATTTAAAAAAGGTATAAGGTCAGACATTTGTAAGACTTTGACTGAATTAAAATTATTCACTCACTGACCTTCTTGTTTGTTGGCGACTCACACATACAACACGGGCTGTACTCTCAAATACATATATATATAGGTTTACAATCAAAATGTTGAATGTCACAACTATTTTTACTCACATGATTGAACCATTGTGTTGAATTTGGACATTACCGCAAAGGTCGAAATGCACAAGAATTCAAAATAACTTCACCTATGAGGAGGTGATGTCAGATACTCAGTCTGTTATGGTGAAGGTACCATGGGAAACATCTATATTTTTTTATGTTTTTAAAGGGGGTAAGCCTACCTGCACCCCCCACATCCCCTACAAATTTTATATATATATATATATATATATATATACACACATACACACACACACAAACTCTAAGATCGCACTACAATGAGGAAAAGGTTAAATCCCCCGATCCTCACTGTACCACAATATCCATTCACAATGCCAAACTCATAATAGCGAATCAAGCTTTACTTTAATTACTATGAGTTTGTAATACTGCAGTTTGGTGTTGTGAAAGTTTAAAAAGGTGCATTTGACCACACAGTGTTCAATGAAGTGCCATTCAACATTCTGATAGTAAACCACACACATTATATATATATATATATATATATATATATATGTGTGTGTGTGTGTGTGTGTGTGTGTGTGTGTGTGCATGTGTGTGTGTATATATATATATATATATATATATATATATATATATATATATGGGTCTGTGTTTATTTATCGAATTTACACTATGTCGAATGCCATTTAACCGAGTACGCTTTGTCGAACGCACACAGCATCGAAAAGACAAAACAACGAATCTCAAAATATCGAAAGTGAACCTAGCGTATGTAGACACTCATCCCAGTGTAACCATTACACAACAAACTCAATTCCACACAATATAAACATGAAAACTCCATCCTCTGTGCTCAAGTAAATACAGACACCAACCATTTCCGAAATTAATGCACTACTCTAATTTACATCTTCAACAAGTGTGCGATCACTGTAATATACTGCAAATTAGAGTATTCTTCCCTGTGACTGGAAATCATGTGAAATTGCTGTTCATGGTGAAGTAAACTCCTCTTCTTTGGAGAAGGAGGACAAGCTGTAGACATTGTCAACCATAACTCTTCAACACAATTCTGTTCCCTTACTATAACAGTAATGACAGTGTCAATATCTGACACGTTTACCAGATAAGCATTTGAAATGACAATGCCAAGCTTCAGTAGCATTTTGGGTCCATGGCAAACATAAATCATTAAGTACTGAAATATTCCAGAACTGCACAGGAAACAAGGGAGGAAATCATATCTTATGAGTAGATCTAGTTGAAAATGACCGTGGTTTACGCAGTAAGTACAACTCACTGAAGTATTTCAGCACTTCCATACCTTCAGCTGGAAATGTACTCTTCAGTTCCTGAAACGTTGTCAAGACATCAATCTCTGGTAAAATCACCAGAGCAGCCAATTGTTTAATACAAAGTTGGAATGACAGATCAGTATTATACAACAAAGCAAGACCTAAACTTTATACTTTCCTCCAAATATTTTTACTGAAATGAAAGAAACATCCTTTACATGTGACATTACTAACATTCATCTTTATGCTCTTTATAGCAGCAACTTCGAAATCACAAAGCAAATAACGTGCTTCACATGTTAATTTATGTTCCTCTATCAAAGAAAATACACCATGCCACATGTAGTTATAATCTTTGAAACTCTTTTTTGACATCAAACAAAAGACTAAAGGAACAGTCTTTCTATATACACCATACTGTATTAAAGCATGAATTGTGTATAATTGATGGCACACTGTTCCCCTAACAAAGTATGTGCCGTCCATTAATCACATATCAGATTGTGTTAAATCCTTCAAATGAGTTGTAGCGGTAAACACAAGCACGACGTTTTCATTGCTTTTATCTTTCATCCTTTTGTAAATAAATGCACCGTCTTTCATTGCATAATCACTCACATCTACATTTAATAATGTTAAACCAGCTTTCGTAGGTTTCCCTTTACATTTCAAGTCAGCCATTCTAACTTGTTATAGAAGTGCACATCTGCTAGGCAGACTAGGCGCGTATTCCAAAGAGGTTGACGCAATTGCATCATCAACTATGAGGCAAGGAGAGTCCCGAGATAACGTAGCTCTCTGTTTCAAATTCAGACATACTGCATACTTTTCAACCTGTACAGGATCCCCTGCATGATCATGTTCAACAGACTTTAGAAGCTCCTCTCCTGAAGTTACACAAGCAGTTATAGCTCGACCCTTGCACTTATCAGTTAGTTTTCGAGTGCAACACCAATAGTTCTTCACTTTAGTTGATCTTTCTAAATGATAGCTATACCCATCTAATATGACTATCTTTTTACCTCTCTGAGATACTGTAGTCACATACACTTGTCCAAGTACTCCTGGGGGCAGTGATTCTACATCAGCCATTTTTAGTGTGGGTACAATGTACAACGTTTTTCAGTTACTTTACTCAATATAGTCTTGCCAGCTCAAAGATAGGACAAGTGCTTTGTCGATCATTTAAGTTTCGCTGGTTTGTCTTTTCGATGCTGTGTGCGTTTGACAAAGCGTACTCGGTTAAACGGCATTCAACATAGTGTAAATTCGATAAATAAACATAGACCCATATATATATATATATATATATATATATATATATATATATATATATATATACACACACAAACACATCCCATAATCTGAAGCCAGAAGAAAGAACCTTGCTACTGCTATTTAATTTCGTTATGGACCAGTCTGTAAAGGTGATGAAGTCAGGTAAGGGTTGGGGCATTGTAATAGTAGATTCAAACAAACTGATGAGCACAATTACTAGATAGCAGTACATATGATTGTGTTTCTGTAAATGAACTGAACATGCTTATGATAAAGTAAGATGTATGCTTGATGATTTGTTACAAGGCGTGATTCAACACAGGAGTTTACTTTTTGTATGTGGATAAACCAGTGGTTCCAACCATCTTTGCCATTCCAAAGATACACAAAAACATTTCAAATCCACCACTATGGCCAATTCTGGTGGCTAGTGGGTCTATTGTAGAACATCTACTATTTTTTGTTGAAAAAAAATTGAAAATGCTGTTGTACCATGTAAGCACACTTAGAACGATTCCTGGCATTTTTTAGGTAGATTAATGGATGTGCCTTATCACAATATCATTTTTGTCACTATGATATAATCTATCTTTTTACCATAATACCTCACACTACTGGACTGCAGTGGTTTAACGACATACTGGTAGGAATAAATTATTTAAAAAATTGAGGCATCAAATTATTGCTTGAATTTATGGAGGTAATTTTAAGGAATATTTATTTTTATTTGGAAAGTCAACAGTTTCATCAGCTTTCAAGTATGGACATGGGTGCCACAGCAGTCCCAATTTATGCTAATTTTATTTTGTGGCACTAGAAGAAAACATGTATTTTAAATTCAGCATTTAAAAAATACTTATATTTCTATGCCTGTTTCTTAGCTGACATTTTTATTTTTTGAGAGGAGATGATACTTCCCTTGAGTGTTTTATTCACTACATCAATCACACAATCTTCTTTTCAAAATTCCCACATGATATTGAACATGAACCACTGTTTTGGTTCTATAATTTTTCAAAAATCACCTTTCCTAACAGTTATCTCCAATTTGGGAGTCACCGCCTTTTAAGTCAAAGAAAGGTTCTTATAAAATACCAGGTGGTGCAGCTTTCAAGGTTAATTTCTGATGACATGCTTTCAGACTGGAAATGGATAAACTGGTAGACATGTTAAATGACAGAGACAACCCAGAAAACTTAGTGCTGAAATGTGCAATGAGATCCAGTTATGGAGGAAAAAACAAAGTTTCAACCAACAACTTATCAGGTTTGACAATCTAAGGCCATACTCATATACTTTTTCAATTCATCATCATCATCATCATCATCATCAGCCCCCTTTTTCCCATTTTTCTTTATGGGGTCGAGGTATTGTGTTAACTGTCCCCACTTCTCTCGATTCAGTGCCACAGTCCTGCTCTCTTCAACATGCCTGACTGTCGCAAATGTTTCACACAATCCATCCACCTCTTTGCTGGACGTCCTCACTTCCTCTTACCTTTTTCCTGTCTGTCCCAAATCTTCCTCACCAGATTGTCTTCTGCTTTTCTACACATGTGCAAAAACTACCATAATATGTTCTCTTTGATCTTTTCTGCAATTGGAGCTGCTTTGGCTTCTGCTGTCATGTCCTCACTTCTTCGTTTATCCCACAGTGTGCATCCTACCTCCCTTCTCAGGCACTTCATTTCCATCACCTCTAGCTTCTTCAACTGTTCTGCCTTTACTGCCCAGTTTTCTGTACCATACAGTAGTACTGGTCACACCACTGTCTTGTACACCTTACTTTTTAGCTTCTTTGGCATTCCTCTGTCATAGATTACACCAGAGAATCTATCCTCTGATTCTAGCTTTGATCTCTTCATTCAGACTACTTTTCTCAACTACCCCTCCCAGATAAAAAAAAAAAAAAGAAAAGAAAAAAAAAATACCTCCAATCAGGAAAACTGTAGGAACTTCCCAAAATAACCAAAGTCAAAGTAAAAAAACAAAAAGAAGCTCCAACAACAAAGGCGGTCAGAATAAAAGCTGTTTTAATCCACACAGTAAGCACTTTCAAACACAAGGTTCTTCGTCAGACTGAATAAAAAAAAAACATCATACAATTCAAGTTAATATACTGTTACAAAGCCAATAGAAACAATGCATTTTTTCTCTTGGTATATATATATATATATATATATATATATATATATATATATATATATATATATATTTTTTTTTTTTTTTCTTTTTTCTCTTGAAAGATAAGATTAGACTCAAAGATTGCATATGGCAGAAATTTAAAAATTTATTAGATTCTTGCAACTGAACACCACACAATTATGAAAAAGAATCCGAACAACAACTGCCACATAAAAACATGTGCACATGGTCGATACTGTAGATGGCTCCAGCATTTCAATGACTGGTTACCCCAGAATTTTAGCAAGTGCAAGTAATTTTTATTAAAACACCTAGGGGTGATTTATTTAGCAACCTGCTTATCAATTGAAGCTTATTTTGTAGGGAAAACAAAGAGGAGGTTGAAGGACAGCATATATGAATATGCATATGATATAAAGTTCGGTAGCACCAGTAGTACAGTATACAGGCACTTCCAAACATGCTAACATTTTAAGTGTTTTATTTTCTTGGTATTTGAGAAGGTGCCTGTGTCACAGAGAGGGGAGAATAATCAGCTGACATGTTTAATAACATGGCAGTGTCTTGCCTTTAAATGGAAGTGTTTACTGTATGATTTAGATTCTGATGAAATCCTTTGTGTTTGGACGAAAGAGCTTAATCTAATAAATTCATTCTATGGTTGGACTCATGTTTAGATTTATTTTTTATGAGTTGTCTATCCCAACAGCATGCTCCCAAGACTGGAGTCCTGTAGGTATCCGTACTGGAACCAATTGATTTTTCAGTCTGTGTGAATGAAATATACTTACCTAGTGATTGTGATATTTAATTCAGTATTCTGAGGATTGGCTTTCCTTCCCCATGCAAACACAAAGATGTCCTCTTCAGATGCAGTTCAAGTTTAAAGTAATAAAAGAAACAAGCTCATAGTTAGTAAAAATGCCTTATTTTAATAAACATGAACAAAGTTACACCTCATCACTTGGCTAAGACTTTATTCTATGTATGGGAAGTCACCAGACCAAGTAAACACTTGGAAATATTTATGCACTTTTACAGCACTGGCCTTAGGATGCAGTTTTACAGCACTGGCCTTAGGATGCAGTTTTACAGCACTGGCCTTAAGATGCACTTTTACAAGACTAGCCTTAGGATGCACTTTTACAGGACTGGCCTTAGGATGCAGTTTTACAGCACTGGCCTTAGGATGCAGTTTTACAGCACTGGCCTTAGGATGCAGTTTTACAAGACTGGCCTTAGGATGCAGTTTTACAGCACTGGCCTTAGGATGCAGTTTTACAGGACTGGCCTTAGGATGCAGTTTTACAGGACTGGCCTTAGGATGCACTTTTACAGGACTGGCCTTAGGATGCAGTTTTACAGCACTGACCTTAGGATGCAGTTTTACAGGACTGACCTTAGGATGCAGTTTTACAGGACAGGCCTTAGGATGCAGTTTTACAGCACTGGCCTTAGGATGCAGTTTTGCAGGACTGGCCTTGGGATGCAGTTTTTCAGGAGTGGCCTTAGGATGCACTTTTACAGGACTGGCCTTAGGATGCAGTTTTGCAGGACTGGCCTTAGGATGCAGTTTTGCAGGACTGGCCTTAGGATGCAGTTTTGCAGCACTGACCTTAGGATGCAGTTTTGCAGGACCGGCCTTAGGATGCAGTTTTGCAGGACTGGCCTTAGGATGCAGTTTTGCAGGACTGGCCTTAGGATGCAGTTTTGCAGGACTGGCCTTAGGTGAAATGGAACCCTCGGCCTTCCCCAGCCTGGAATCCCTTCACCATTTAGGCAGATTGTACTTCTTTTTTCATTTTTGATACTTTGTCATACTCTTCACCTCATACCTACATCCTTACAATACACATACTAATTGGTGAAGACTGCATTATAATAACAGCAACTGTGGAGGAAACAGCTGAACAAAGGAGAGGATCTGAAGACTGCTAGAGCCCCCAGGAATCACAAGGCTGTTGATGCATTTTAGAGCTGCTTAACAACCTCTTAATCCAATGATGGTCTGAAAAAATTATGAGCAAGGAAAGAAATTCAGTCTTATTTTTCTTTCAAAAATAAAATAAGTTGTGTCCAGTGCTTAATGCTCAAAACTGACAAAACTATTTCCAAGTAAATTGAGAAGGTAAATGATTGAGAGGATAAATAAATCATATCTAAAAAGTGCCTTCCTAACCTCTAAACAAAAAGTTACTTAGTGTATACCCTTCTGATTATATATAAGTATATATATATATATATATATATATATATATATATATATATATATATATATATATATATATATATAAGTATGGTTATAATACATTGTAACGAAAGTGATAGAATAAAAGGCCACAGTCATACATTCCAAATTGTTGCTGTCATACACATGCAGGCCAGGCTTCCTCACCCCTACCCCAAAAAGGCAGACACTTTGTGTTTTCCTATCTGATATTATAGCAATAACCCACGCCTGGGTGTGGGTAATGCTGGATTTACCCACGGTTGGCGTGGTTTGGTCCTGAGGGTGAAGCCCGAGGGACCAAACAAAGCCAACTGTGGGTAAATCCAGCATTACCCACACCCAGAAGTGAGTTATTGCTATTATACAATGACATTATTTAAGAAAAGAAATGATTACTTTTCTTAAATAATGGCATTGTATAATGCCTCTTTACTGCCCTTCCGCAGCTGTCTGGTATTCTGCGGCAGTTCTGATGTACTGCACGCCTGCACAGTACATCAGAGCTGTGGGCAAAAGCAACGGAGAACGCAAGATCTCCGTTGCTTTTTTTTACTGTTTCGCTATGTTAAATGGGTTCAACATAGTGAGACAGCTTTAAAATAAGCAATGGAGATCTCCGTTGCTTATTGTAAAGCTGTGTCGCTATGTTAAACCCATTTAACATAGTGAAACAGTAAAAAGCAACGGAGATCTTGCGATCTCCGTTGCTTTTTTTTTAAAAAACTGTCTCGCTATGTTAAATGGCTTTAACATAGCGAGACAGCTTTAAAATAAGCAACGGATATCTCCGTTGCTTTTTTTAAACCTGTGTCGCTATGTTAAACTCTTTTAACATAGCGAGACAGTGTTTTATACTAACAGAAAAAGTCCGGGCGACCGGACCTTTTTCCGTTAGTATATTGAGGGATTTACAACGGGCACGCTGGTTGGGCTGGCCAATCAGCGTGCATGTTTTAGGGGAGGAATTGTATAATACACAGGAACAACACTGAATGAACAAATGGCCAAAGTAAAATATTTCTAATTTATGTTATCAGACATATATAAACAACATGCCTCCTTACTCCTGCCTGCAAGACATCTGTATAAATGCCTGAACTTTGATTGTAAAGAAAATGATAAAAAATGTGACCACAGTAGTGTGCTGCAGTTCATGGCTGCTAAGTAGTACACTGCCATAGGCAAACTATAACAACCCTCTGTGCACACCACTGATGTATGATTATGAGGAGGACCAAACCCTTTGTGCACACCACTGAGGTATGATTGTGAGGAGGGCCAAACCTTCTGTGCACACCACTGAGGTATGATTGTGAGGAGGGCCAAACCCTCTGTGCACACAACTCAAATATGATTGTGAGGAGGGCCAAACCCTCTGTGCACACCACTTTGGTATGATTGTTAAAAGTGCCAAACCATCTGTGCATACCACTGAGGTATGATTGTGAGGAAGGCAAAACCCTCTGTGCACACCACTGAGGTATAATTATAAGGAGGGCCAAACCCTCTGTGCACACCACTTTGGTATGATTGTGGGGAGGCCAGTTTTCAATTAGGTAAGGCCCAAGGTTGAGGCCCTGTATTAAAGCTGTGTCAAAATATCCTTTTAGAGTCAGGAGGTCTGTGGGTTGATAGGCCCCAGAAGCTCTGGGGCTCTAGGTGTATCTGAAGCTTTTTATATCATATTTTTAAAGATAATTACTTGTTAGCTACTAGCCTGATGGACTCTGGCAACAACAAACTCTATACACTTTTGTATGAGGTTTGATTATGAGGACATTTATAGAAATAATGACACTATTGTCTTTAGCCAGACCCTAGCCCTGCACAGGCTGTAACAAGCTAGGGCTGGTTGGAATACGCAGGGGGTCTTCTGGGAGGAGAAGTAAAGAGATAGTATGCATGTGTGTGTATGTATGTAGCCATTCAATAAAGTTATAGTCTTTCCTTATAAAAGTCCTATATCATCACATCCCATTGCACAAAACAGCAAATGCTACTGAAATATCAAATTTTTGACATATAGCCATGCTGTCTCCTCTCTCAAAGGTACTGAAAAAATTCACAAGCAGCTTCATGAACATCTTCTCTCTAATAAACTGATAACCAGTACACAATGTGGATTTTGGCTATGCCATAGTACCACGGCTGCTTTATTATCCTTTACAGAAAGTGTAGATCAGACTAGAGAGTCTGGCAAATTTGTTTCCTCACTACTACTTGACCTTTCAAAGGCCTTTGATTCAGACTCTCATCTTAAACTTCTCCTCCAGTTATCTAAACGTGGTCTATCACCTCCCACCTTTATATGATTCACTAGTTACCTCCAGTTATCCAAAAGTGGTCTATCACCTCCCACTGTTATATGATTCACTAGTTACCTCTCTGTCAGACAACAAGCAGTGGAATGTCAAGTATTCTTTTCTCCTTATTTGCTAAACAAAACTGGGATTCCCAGAGTTGTATTCAGTCCTCTTCTTTTTAATATTTTCATCAATGAGCTACAGACTTCCTCTTGTCAAGTATTATTTATTTAGTATTGTATGAAGATGATTTTGCTATCATCTGCTCATCTAACACTCTCTCTCCCCTCCAACACAACTCAGGAAGCAGTTGCATCTATTGAGATTCAGCTTAGTAATGCCCAAATCTTACTTAACCCCAAAAAGCTAAACTTCTTCCAATTACTTGTAAGTATTGTTCATAGGCTCATAGGTAGGTACTAGGCTATTGGCCCTAGGGCCTATACAAACCTAGCCAAACATGTACCCTGGCTTTTGCCACCCAAGAAAATTATTTTCCTGTGCCCCTGTCAAGCAGAACCACAGAAATGATCCCCAGAGTGAATTTCCTATTACCCATCCAATCATCAAGATTTTTCTTGAAGAGTGCTAATGAGGAGCTCTGTTTGACCTAGATAGGTAGTCTGTTCCAGAGTATGGGAAGTCTCTGGGACAGGAATCTATCCCTCCAGCATGTTCTGTTTATTGTAGTGACAAGGTTTAGGTCCCTAGAGCGTGTAGCTCGGAGGGATTGGGATTTTTTTAAGTGGAGCATGTCCAACAGCTCTGGGTTTGACATAGCTTTGTATGTTAGGCAGAGATCTCCTCTGAGTAGGTGATATGTGACGGAGTAAAGCTGGAGTTTTTTGAGACAGTCTGCATAAGGCATCTGTTTGAAGCCTGTAATCCTCTTTGTGAAGTATTTTTGTGGCCTTTCCAGTTGTTGTAGATGTCTTGTGAGGTACATACCAAAAGGGGCGTTGTACTCTATAATGGGTCTAATGAGTGATGAGTAGAGGGGAACAATGACCTCTTTTTTCTGAATGAGAAACCTTTTGTGATGAGGTGTGCCACGTAGAAGGATTTCCTGACCACTTTGGCGATGTGATTATCAAAGGAGAGACTACTGTCCACCTGTGTCCCAAGGTCTCTTATTACACTTTCAGTGTTAAGTAGACTACCACCTATGTGGTAGTTCATGGGTACAGAAGTTTTACCAAAGGGGATGACAATGCACTTTTTGGCATTGAGCTTGAGACCATGTCTTTGACACCAGGCATCTGTCTCAGTGAGGCTCTTTTGTAGGATGTCCACATCATTAGGAGTTTCAATTATGGCTCCTAGTTTGCAGTCATCTGCAAATTTAGTTAGCCAAAGACCTTCTGTGTTAGCCTGTACTTCAGAGAAGTAGATACCAAACAGGAGAGGACCCAGGACTGAACCCTGTAGTACTCCACTTGTCACTGGTCTGAAGTCTGATTTGGAGTCTGCTACTTTCACAGTGTGGGTTCTTTCAGTAAGCCAGTTGGCAACCCATCTTGTGACATAGGGATTTATACCTAGTTTAGTGAGTTTATCTATAATTCCAGAGTGGGGGATGGTGTCGAATGCCTTGGCGAGATCTAGATAGGCTGTGTGAACCACCTTACCCTCATCCATGGCCTTGGTGACTAGTTCAAAGAAGTCTATCAGGTTTAGGAGACATGATCTGCCTTTTACAAACCCAAACTGTGTGGGGTCCAGGGTTTGGAGATCTCCAGTGTCTTTGTTTATGAGTTCCATGATGATATGTTCCATGGCCTTGCAGACGAGGCTCATCAGGCTAATGGGGTAGCAGTTCCCGGGGTCTGTTGTGACCCCCCCCCTTTGTAGAGTGGGATAACTGTCACGGTGCACCATTCAATGGGCACAAAGCCTGAGGTGAGGCTGTGATTGAACATGGTACTTAGGTGGGGTGCCAGTTCATTCTGTAGTTCATGTAGAAGGCAGCCTGGGATGTTGTCAGGTCCCATGGATGCTGTGTTCTTGGTTTTGGAGAGTGAAGTTTTTACCTGTGCAGCCGTGATTACAGGAACTTTGCATTCTTCCAGTATAAAGATGGGCCCTTTATGGGGTGAGAGGGGGGTAAAGTTAGCACTGAACCTATCTGCCAGGATGTTGGCAATATCAGTTGGTTCTGTATATTTAGTGTCATTGTGCTGTAACTCAGAGCAGATCTGAGTGTTGCCATTGAGATTTTTAACATAGCTATAGAATGCTTTGTGGTTGTCTTTAGAATCAGTGGCAATTTTGTTTTCATAACTAGCTTTGGAGGATTTTATGAGGGATGTCAGCTTCTTACTGAGGCTGACCAGGGAGTTCCTCCAATCATGGGATTTTACTATTTTTTGCAACAGTTTCTTTTTTCTGTTGTAGAGTTTGTTTATGGCAGAAGACCACCAGATTGGCTTCCTTTTTTGGAGGATAGCATCTTGGTTCTGTTAGGGATAGCATGATCCATGCACTCGTATAAGTGCATATAAAGTGCATTTGTGTAGGATTCAGCAGTCATACCTCTATTGTCCATCTGCATGGGTGTCATGAAGTTTGCCACTTCTGTTTTAAGTAGCGTGAAGTTGGCTTTGGAGAAATTTTTTTACAGTTGTTTTCCTAATAGGGGGTGGGAGCGGGATGTGGATGTCTAGGGATGTCTAGGGTGATTAGCTTGTGGTCGGATCTGACCAACGAGGAGCTGACCTTTGGTGTGGAACACCGGTCACCCATATTGGTGATGACCAGGTCTAGGATATTGCTGCCTCTGGTGGGGATGTGGATAAGTTGATCCAAAGTGTTGGAATTGATGATTTCCAGAAAACGTTGAGCAAAAGAGTTGGTATATGAGTAGTTTTTCCAGTTAATGGTAGGGTAGTTGAAATCACCCATTATTAGAGTGTTGGGTTGTACCTTAATATTTTCCAGTGTATCAAGAAAAGAGGAGTGGGAATCCTGGGGCATGGTGGGGGGTCTGTAGCAAGCTACAATCTGGATTGCGGTTTTGCCCAGAGTTAGTTGAACTTGGACAATCTCGGATGCATTATGCTGAGCAACTAGCTTGAAGGTGTGGATATCCTTAATGAATATGGACACGCCTCCACCTTTAGTGTTTCGGTCTGGGTTTGGTGGCCGAAAGGTGTGGTATGAATTATACCTGGTAATACAGGGGTGCTCTCTGGAGCTTTGAACCAGATGTCCTTCGTGGTTCACTGTTGCAGTCATCACTGTAGTGTTCTTCCTGCCAGCAGCAGCCCCCGATCGGCCAGAATCCCAAAGTCTGGATCGGGCACCAGCTGAGGTCACATTTATCCTGATGTCTATGTGCCAGAAGGTATAAAGGCCTCAGCTGACGCCATTTCCCCAGTCTTTCTTGCTGCGTGGTGCCCTTTGCAGTTCACTGATGCCGGTTGGCCTGTTCCTGTTTGTTTTTGGATCTAATCCCAGGATTTTCATTTTTTTGCAGATAAGTACCCCATTGGGAAGGTCTTTTTCTTGCTCCAGTCAGATGTCAGAAAAAGTTAATAATTGTATTTCTTGTGGGAAGCATATACCTCATAGGGATTTTCACTCTTACTGTATTCCCTGCCTGGGTCCTTTGCAAGCACTCATGGCTGTGGAACCCTTCCTTACTTTTCATCAGGACAGGGTATCTCTACGGACTAATCCCACATTTATGCCCAAGGTGGTTTCAACAGTGGCCTTGTATCAGTCTATACATTTGCCTACCTTTTATCCTAATCCTCAAAGTGAGGAAGAAAGTCTTTTGCACTCTCTAGACGTGCACAGACAGCTTCGTCTATACCTAGACAGGACCAAGATATTCCGGAAATCTGATCAGTTGTTTGTCGCTTATGCTCCTACTGTTCAGGGGAAAGCAATCACTAAGCAAACTATTTCCAAGTGGATTGCCCATTGCATCAAGTTCTGTTACTCTTATCATGGCAATCCGGTTCCTGTTAATGTTAGGACTCATTCTACCTGGGCTACTTCTACTTCAGCAGCTTTTCTTTGTGGGGTTCCTACCAAGGATATTTTGGAAGCTGCTACTTGGAGTTCTATACATACTTTTTCTAAGCATTACAACCTCCCTCTCTATTCTAAATCCAGGGCAGGTTTTGCTTCTGCGGTTTTGCAGGGTTTCGTGACCGCTCCCTCTGTTTCTCCTCCAGCCACCCTTTCTTATCTTTGGGACTCAACCCTACAGAGATGACTACAACAGTGAACCACGAAGGACATAGTACAGTTGTGCACTCTTACCATAAATGTAGATGTTCGAGTGTGTTCACTGTACCAGTCCAGGTTACCCTCCCTCCTATCCCCTCTTTTGTTTTTTCCTTGAGTATTGTCTGTTATGAGGTATTTTGGCTGCTGAAGTTTTGGGCATGGTTTCCTTTTTAGCCTTTTCTTTCTGGGCACCTGACTTTTGAGGCAAGAAAAACTGGGGAAATGGCGTCAGCTGAGGTCTTTATACCTTCCGGCGCATTGACGTCAGGATAAATGCGACCTCAGCTGGCGTCCGATCCAGACTTTGGGATTCTGGCCGATCGGGGGCTGCTGCTGGCAGGATGAACCCTACAGTGATGACTGCAACAGTGAAGACACCCAAACATCTACATTTATGGTAAGAGTACACAACTGTACTGTCTCTGTCACTGCACAGATGTCAATGTTCTCCATTTTAAGGAGTGCCTCGAGTGAGTGCATTTTGAGGTTTAGACTTCTAGCATTGAGTAGCATTACCCTCAGATTTTGCTTGCTTGTACCTGTTATGGTGGTGAATTTGTCATTTGAACCTTGCCTAAAAAAGGCACTATAGGGGTGGCAAGAGCCTTTGCCAGTATCCGGAATCCCAAGGGCGACAGGTGCAGGCCATCTCTGGCAAATCAGCGTGGTTTGTCGATCATGTCATCCCAGGCAGACAGATACTGGATTCCCTTAGAATGACACCAGAAGTTTAGCCAATTGTTAAAGTCAATCATTTTGTCCTTGTACTGTGGTGTCATTCTGGGTGATGGCAGGATGCTACTCAGGGCTAGGGTCATACTGGCCTGGGCTACAAGATCAGAGATCTCCTCCATGTCTCTTTTCATGTAGTCCAGGGAGGTACGTCTCAGGTCATTCACACCAACATGGATAATGACAGAGTCATATTTGTACTTGTTGTGGAGTGACCTGAGTGCGTGCGTTATTTGGTGGATCCTGGCCACATATCTGTGTCAGATACTAATAATTCCAAGGCTGTCTGCCTGAACTATACAGAAATTGAGTTAGTCACTCACACAAAAAGATTAGGCATAACTGTTGACAACAACCTTAAATTTCACCTCCACATCCAAAATAATATATACAAAAATAGAAACTCAGAATGCTCTCTAAGCATAAATATTTGCTAAATATCTCCAATAAAGCTACCCTTGCCACTACCTACCTATTTACTATGTGGAGCTCCAATCTTCACCAACCTACAAACCACACTGAAAAGTAAACTACAAACTTGCTACAATGAAATTATTAATTTTGCTACTAGTGGCCGCCATCACAACCTCCACTGTACCACTCTAAAGTGACCAAAACTTCTACAGCACTGGTTGGTAACAGCTCATAATATCATTCATAAACCTATAACCTATCCAGCCGTTACCTCCCTAAAAGATCTCTCCAGTCAGAAGATAACTCCTGTCCCTATCTAAACCAAGCAAGTCATCTGGAGAAATGATGATGCTAATGTGGTGCTTTACAGCCCATCAGACATCATATAGTTCATGTAGCAGTCAAACAAGGTAATGAAGGAAGAATTAAATCATTTACAGCTGAAATGAGAACCATTTACCTGAAGCTGGCAGATCAACAAAATGAGGGCCAAACAGAAAACGTACATACAATGGCACTTCCAGAGAAAGAAGATTTTGATAAGCTGGTGGACTGGGCTGGTTTCCTTCAAACTGAATCAACAAAGAAGGAGTTCACTTGGTGCTGTTACAATGTTTCAATGTGTAGCATTGTCATCATGAGATATTTTGTATCATTTTAAGTAGCTCACTTGGTCCTGTTACAAATTTTTGAATGAGTAGCATTGTCATCATGAGATATTGTGTATGATTTTAAGTAGCTCACTTGGTCCTGTTACAAATTTTTGAATGAGTAGCATTGTCATCGTGAGATATTGTGTATGATTTTAAGTAGCTCACTTGGTCCTGTTACAATGTTTGAATGTGTAGCATTGTCATCGTGAGATATTGTGTATGATTTTAAGTAGCTCACTTGGTCCCGTTACAATGTTTCAATGTGTAGCATTGTCATCGTGAGATATTGTGTATCATTTTAAGTAGCTCACTTGGTCCTGTTACAAATTTTTGAATGAGTAGCATTGTCATTGTGAGATATTGTGTATGATTTTAAGTAGCTCACTTGGTCCTGTTACAATGTTTGAATGTGTAGCATTGTCATCGTGAGATATTGTGTATGATTTTAAGTAGCTCACTTGGTCCTGTTACAAATTTTTGAATGTGTAGCATTGTCATCATGAGATATTGTGTATCATTTTAAGTAGCTCACTTGGTCCTGTTACAATGTTTCAGTGTGTAGCATTGTCATCGTGAGATAGTTTGTATCATTTTAAGTAGCTCACTTGGTCCTGTTACAATGTTTCAATGTGTAGCATTGTCATCGTGAGATAGTTTGTATCATTTTAAGTAGCTAACATGGTCCTGTTACAATGTTTGAATGTGTATCATTGTCATCGTGAGATAGTTTGTATCATTTTAAGTAGCTCACTTGGTCCTGTTACAATGTTTCAATGTGTAGCATTGTCATTGTGAGATAGTTTGTATCATTTTAAGTAGCTCACTTGGTGCTGTTACAAATGTTTGAATGTGTAGCATTGTCATCGTGAGATAGTTTGTATCATTTTAAGTAGCTCACTTGGTGCTGTTACAATGTTTGAATGTGTAGCACTGAAATCTGTCATTACACAGAGCAATGTGTTAGTCCTTGTAGGTTATTCCACAGCAGTCTCTTGAAGACCAGACTGTTGTGGATATAACGTATAAGGACTAACACATTGCAAGACCAGACTGCTGTGGATATAACCTATAAGGACTAACACATTGCTCTGTGTAATGAGAGATTTCAGTCTATTGAAGACCAGACTGCTGCAGACATAACCTATAAGGACTATTAAGTAAAATGACTACTAGACTGCTGTGGATATAACCTATAAGGACTAACACATTGCTCTGTGTAATGAGAGATTTTAGTCTATTGAAGACCAGACTGCTGTGGATATAACCTATATGGACTATTAAGTAAAATGACTACCAGACTGCTGTGGATATAACCTATAAGGACTAACACATTGCTCTGTGTAATGAGAGATTTCAGTCTATTGAAGATACATTTTCAGTAAGGTTGTTATTTTTCTCCTACATTTTGAGCCCCATTGTTGGATCTGGATAACTTGTATATCTATACCCTACTCAAACATTCTTGGAAATTAATTGGTACAAGGAAAGTGTTGTTATCATAGCATGTTCTAGCAGTGTTTTTTTATAATATTTTACTTTTTTTATGATACAGAGGCAAGGAAAGTGGTTTAATGCCTGGTATAGCTGATCTATGTGCATTATAACCTCGGGGAACCTTCAAAGGAGCACCTTTGAATTGGGGGTGCAGGGTGTTTTCTGATCAATGCTGGCATCCTGCTGCCCCTTAGATGAAGAAAATGTGGAAATTCCAGAAGTTCTCAGCAGAAGAGCTCATACAGGTGCTTTGTAAGTGAGTCTGAGCAGCCAAAAAAAGGGTGTAGACTTCCCTTTGCTATCAAGGAGTCCTCTTTGATGATGGGGGAAGTGTGGCATGAAAGGTCTGTAGTTTAGTAACAAGGTGGGTTTCTACTGCTAGTGGGGAACTACTTGGCAACTGCCTATGTATGTTTCTGTTTATTGGGACTATTGAATGAAGTGCAATCCTGTGTAGTGATGGATATGGGGGAGTCTTCCTTGTCTACTTGTATACTGTGCAATATTTGGGTAGTTTTAACAATGCAAATAATCACGTAAGGAAATACTAATGCTTCAGGACAAGCAAGGTCACATTTGTATAATATATTCTAACAGACCAGACTGTGGTTGACCGTAGATTAGCTTGGGTTTCTGTTGTCAATGCTGGGCTATAATTGGCTATCTTCAAATAGTATTTGTTAGATATTATTGCCCCAGTAAGTGCATAAGTGCATTGAAGCCGTATTAGATAATTATGTTTTCATCAAATGTATCTAGAAGGCAGAAACATAGCTGGTTCGACCCGCTCCCAACTACGTCATGTTGTAAGTGAACACAAAACAAAAAAAGCACTTCACTGTAATAAGCTGATTGCAGTAAGATCTACACCTGTCCCCAAGCTCTTTCTTTTAAGTACAAAAAAAAGGCATTCATTCACAGTCATACCAACCAGGTGGCCAGATGCATGACACACCCATACACCCATCCCTCCTACCCCAGCCATTCAGGTCACATTTCCGATTCCTGCCTATAATCCTCTTTCAGCTTATTTTATTAAAACATTTCTTATTTTAAACTCTATCAAATGTTTTGCTACAAATTTAGCAAACAGTTGCTACAGTTTATACCCTGCCTGTACAGAGTGCTACAGTGCTCAGATTTTAATAAAAAATAAAACCTGTAGCAAACTGCAGTTGCTACACTTTAGGCCCCACATCAAACACTACAATGCTCAGGTTTGATAGCAAATACAATACTGGCTTTTAAAAGCTGGCATTGCATTGAAGAGAGATTGCTATCAACCAATCATGCCCCTAGCACGCTGCTTCCAGAGCAGTTGCCCATCTTGCCACAGCCTAGCTACACTACTGCTAGGAGAACACAAGGATGAAATGCATTTCATGAAAGGATGAGCTTATTTTATTAATTTGCATTTAGGTTCATAGGTTCATAGGTTCATACTAGGCTATCTGCCCGAGGGCATTTACAAGCCTAGCCCATCGTTATGGGGAACTATACCCATTATTTTGTTGTGCCTCTGTCGAGCAGTGACACTGAGGTAATCCCTGGGGTATATCTGCGATCTCCCATCCATTGGTCAAGATTTCTCTTGAACAAGGCCAGCGAGGTGCTCTGCCTCACATGTACCGGGATTTTGTTCCACAGCATAGGGAGTCTTTGGGTGATGAATCTATCCCTCCAGCACGTCCTATTAATAGCCGTGTCGAGGTTTAAGTCTCCCGCCCTTGTGGCTCTGATGGATCTAGATTTTTGAGGTGAAGCATATTCATCAAATCTGGGTTTGACATGGCCTTGTATGTTAGGCAAAGGTCACCTCTGAGCAAGCGGTGGCGACTGAATAGAGCTGGAGTTCTTTCAGTCGGGCAGCATAGGATAGATTTTGAGACCCTTTATCCTTTTGGTGAGGAACTTTGTGGCCTCTCCAGCTGCTGCAAGTGTCGGGTCAGATACATTCCGAATGGGGCATTGTACTCAATCATTGGTCTGATGAGTGATGAGTAAAGGGAGACTATAACCTCCCTTGATCTAGATGAGAATCCCTTCATGATAAGGTGGGCAATGTAGAAGGTCTTCCTAACTACTTTAGCTACATGGGTGTCGAATGACAGACTACTATCAACCTGGGTCCCCAGGTCCCTGATAACTTCTTCTGTGCTCAGTGGATTGCCACCTATTTGGTAGCTAGGGGTAACCTTGTTTTTCCCGAAGGGTATGACTATGCATTTGTTGGCATTTAACTTTAGGCCGTGGCTCTGGCACCAGTTATCCATTTCTGTGAGACCCTTCTGAAGGATATCTGTGTCAGATGTGTTTTCTACTATGGCCCAGTTTGCAGTCATCTGCAAACTTTGTCAGCCATAACCCTCCTGTGTTTGCTTGTACTTGGAAAAGTAGATGCCAAACAAGAGTGGGCCCAGGACTGAGCCCTGTGGGACACCACTTGTGACAGGCTTTGAGTCTGACATGGCGCCAGCAACTCTGACCCTGTGGGTTCTGTCACTCAGCCAGTTTGCAACCCATCTTGTGATGTATGGGTTAACATTTAAGCTGATGAGTTTTTCAATGATACCCGAGTGGGGTATTGTATCGAAGGCCTTAGCCAGATCGAGGTAGGCTGTATGGACTGCCTTTCCCTCATCAATGGCTTTGGTGACTGTTTCGAAAAAGTCAACCAAGTTTAAAAGGCATGATCTGCCTTTGACAAAGCCAAACTGGGTTGGATCCAAAGTCTGCAAATTCCCTATGTTTATTAACCAGTTTTGTCAGACTGGACATGAGACCCCCTTTTCAGCAGAGGCCCAGAAAGAAAAGCTCCACATGACAAGTAACAATATATTATATGCGCTTCACATGGTAAATAGCTATAGCAATATATAGTAAGAATATACATATTCTTATGCTGCATGCATGAACAAAACATAACGTGAAAGTCTTTACATATAAAATTCACATCTTTATAGATGTGCAAATAATAACTTTTCACATTGCATAAAGTAATTTGTTTGTGGGTATATGCACATTTTATCCTGTGGATAAACATTGGTAAGATCTGTTTAAAACTCTCTAGCTGTTTAATTTGCTTGACAGGGAGGGATAGAATTCCAAATTTTGGAGACATAGGCATAGTGGAGTACATCTGCTGTATTTAGAAAGAGATTTATGTTAAGTAAAGATTTGTCTTGAGAGTGTAAATTTCTGCATGGATTATTGGTTCATTGATTAGTACTAGGCTAACTGCCCTTGCAAGCCATTTTAAGTTTAGCCAATTATCCCTTGTGAGACTCAAACCCTGCACCTTGTGCTTATAAGGCAAACACCTTAACCATTAGGCCACCCTCCCAACCCCTCTATAGTTCTGTATAATAAATTTAGGGGCTGGGCATTTATATGGGTTGTATATAAAACTGTGGACTGCTAGAAGCTGAGATTGGTGAAGGATAGGATTAAAGCAAGATCCTCAAGAAAAAACAAACTGGTGGACATCTAGCATTAATAAAGTATACAATAAGTGAAAGAAGCTGCTGTCTAAAAATACAAAAATGAGATCCCGGAACTGGAAGAGCACCCTCCTCAGCCTAAACAAGCAAATAAGACAACACATAAAATCTTCAAAGAGCAACTATGAGAAAAATTTAGTAGCCATAGCCAAGGATAACCATATGATATTCTGCATCTATGTCCACAACCTAAAAGCTAGGACTCAGATGTGTGCTGAGCTAATTGTAGATGGCATCAATCACACTGACACTGCAGAAATTACAAACCTGCTAGCAGACAGATTTGGTGAAAATTTCAACCTCCCTATCCCCACCTAACATACCACAAACCATATCTTCAGTATCTCTTCCTCCCTGCATCTTCAAGGAGCTAGTCATCAATGCTTTCTTCAAGGCTAAGAACATATCCTCCATGGGTTCAGAGGGCATTCTGGGCTGCATTTATAATGTTATAAAACAAGAGCTAGCTATTCCATTAGGTACTCTATTCAACCACAGCCTGAGTACTGGCTTTGTACCCACTGAATGGGAAACAGATCAGCCTCATCTGTAAGGCAATGAAACAAATCATCATGGACTCATAAGTAAGGATATTGGTGACCTTCAAACCCTGGATCCATCCCAGTTCAGTTT
This sequence comes from Protopterus annectens, assembly GCF_019279795.1. NCBI lineage: Eukaryota > Metazoa > Chordata > Ceratodontiformes > Protopteridae > Protopterus > Protopterus annectens. Next base: position 53,456,254 of record NC_056749.1, read on the forward strand.
TGTCAAGGGCAGGCATGTCTGCTAAACCTGGTGGACTTCTTTGAGAGTGTTACCAGAGCCATAGATGAGGGCAAAGCCATGCACACAGCCTATCTTGACTTGGCCAAGGCCTTTGACACTATCCCACATTCGGGGATCACTGACAAACTAACCCAGTTGGATATCACCCCCTATGTTGTCAGGTGGGTTGCAAACTGGCTCACAGATCGACAGCACTCAAAGTGGGAGACTTTACTTCCACCATCAGGCCTGTCACCAGTGTGTTCCCACAAGGGTCAGTATTGGGCTCCCTCTTGTTTAGTATATAATTCTCAGAAGTCCAGGCCAAAATAGAGGGGCTGTGGCTAACCAGCTTCATGGATGACTGCAAATTAGGTGCCTTCATTGAATCCCCTAGCAATGTCAGCGTACTTCAAAAGGGGCTTAGACAGGCCAATGATTGGTGCCAAAGCCATGGTCTTAGACTAAATACTAAAAAATGCATCATCATTCCCTTTGATAAAAACAATGTCCCTGCTAATTATAAAATAAACAATAATACCCTAAGTACCAATTCAGTAGTGAGAGACCTGAGAACACATGTTGACTGTAACCTCAACTTTGACCACCATGTGTCAACTGTGGTAAGAAAGGCATTCTACATTGCTCAACTGATTAGCAAAGGCATCGCCTCAAGAGCAACAGAGGCTATAAGTCTCTTGTACTCATCCCTCATCAGGCCTATTACTGAGTATAATGTTCCCTTTTGTATGTACTGTACCAGACACCTGCAGCAACTTGAGGGACATCAGAGATTTCTAAGAAAATTAAGGGTCTCCAGCACATGTCTTTTATGGACAGACTGAAGTCACTGTCACTGTACTCAGTAGTGCATAGACTATTAGAGGCAACTTGTGTCTGGTTTTCAGGGCTATCCCTAACCCAAATCTAATGGAAATGCTGCACATCCATAAACCAAATAGGAACTAGAGTTACTCATTCCAGGGACCTCAATCTAGCCTGTGACATAAACAGTGCCTGCTGGACAGACAGATACATCCCTCAGAGGCTGTCACTCTGATGGAATAGGCTTCCAATCCATATCAAGCACAGCACTTCCAAGAACCTGTTTAAGTGCAACCTGGACGACTGGATTGGAAACCATAAATTTCTACTGGGGATTGCCCCAGTACCTCTCCTGGACATGGGTAGACCTTGGGCATAGACGATATCTCTCATCCAGTATTATATTGGGATTTAACTGCTAGGCTTGTAAAGACCCTCTGGTCGATAGCCTAGTAACATCCGATGAGCCTATTTCTTTGCAATTTAGTAGTCTGCAGGCTTGTCAGTGGTGGATATGGTTAGAGAAGTTTGCAGTAATTTTCTGATTTTATCATAACACTGAGTTTTATTCTCTGGAGCAGTGGCAGGTTTGTGAAGATTTGAGAGGTGTATGGTAGCATGAAGAGTGAGCACATTTTTACAATTATTTCTCTGACTATCTGTGAGGAACAGTTGAGCTTCATACACCAGGCCTAGCATTCAGTGTGTCTTTTTGACTGATATTTGGATAAGAGGATCATATGCCATATTGTGACTCCAAGAAGTTTAATGTGTGGTACAAATTCTAAGTTAGTGCTATTGCATGAGGTGATGCCACAGTGTTTTTTACTTTGTGAGTGTGATTTAGGAGTGAAATGAAGTGGCTTAGTTTTTTGGGTCTCAGTAGTTGTGAGTTGTAGGAATTTTTGGTCAGTTGTAATCTTTGCAGGGTAGGGGAGGGTCAAATTAATGTTGAATCATCAGCATACTGAATCAGAGTAGTGTGATTCACTGCTGAGTGTAGATCATTTATTAATACAATAAACAGAAGTAGTACCAGTATGAATGACTGTGGTACACTAACCATGGCAGGGAGAAAGGATCAAGATGACTGAGGTACACCAACTGTCGCAGGAAGAAAGGATCAATATGACTGTGGAACACCAACTGTGGCAGGGAGAAAGGATCACTATGACTGCAGCACACCAACCGTGGCAGGGACAAAGGATCAATATGACTGTGGAACACCAACTGTAGCAGCGAGAAAGGATCAATATGAGTGAAGCACACCAACCATGGCAAGGAGAAAGGATCAATATGAATGTGGTACACCAACTGTGGTAGGGAGAAAGGATCTATATGAATGCAGCACACCAACCATGGCGGTGAGAAAGGATAAATATGACTGCAGCACACCAACCGTGGCAGGGAGAAAGGATCAGTATGACTGTGGTACACCAACTGTGGCAGGGAGAAAGGCTCAATATGACTGAGGTACACCAACTGTAGCAGGGAGAAAGGATTAATATGACTGCAGCACACCAGCTGTGGCAGGGAGAAAGGATCAGTATGACTGCAGCACACCAACCGTGGAAGGGAGAAAGGATCAATATGACAGTGGTACACCAACTGTGACAGGGAGAAAGGATCAATATCACTGAGGCACACCAACTGTGCAGGGATAAAGCATCAATATGACTGCAAACCAGTTGTGGCAGGGAGAAAAGATCAATATGAATGAGGAACACCAACCGTGGAATGAAAAAGGATCAATATGACTGTGGGACACTAGCAGTGGCAGGTTTGTGAAGATTTGAGAGGTGAACGGAAGCGCAGAGAGTGAGTACAGTTTTGCAATTATTTTCTCTGACTATCTATGAGGAACAGTTGAGCTTTATACAGCAGGCCTAGCATTTGGTGTGTCTTTTTGACTATTTGGATAAGAGGATCATATACCATATTCTTATCTATTGTGACTCCAAGAAGTATAGTGCGTGGTACAAATTCTAAGTTAATGTTATTGGATAAGGTGATGCCACAGTGTTTTTTACTTTGTGAGTGTGATTTAGGAGTGAAACAAAGTAACTTAGTTTTTTGGGTCTCATTAGTAGTTTTGAGTGGTAGGTTTCAATAGATATGAAGGACTCTTTGGTCAGTTGTAATCTTTGCAGGATAGGGGAGGGGCAGATTAATGTTGAATCATCAGAAAATTGAAACAGAGTATTGTGTTTCACTACTGAGTGTAGATATTTTATGAATACAATAAACAGAAGTGATACCAGTATGAATGATTGTGGTACACTAACCATGGCAGGGAGAAAGGATAAATATGACTGTGGTACACCAAATGTGGCCGGGAGAAAGGATCAATATGACTGCAAGACAACAGTGGCAGGGAGAAAAGATCAATATGACAGCAGCACACGAACTGTGGCAAGAAGAAAGGATCAATATGACTGCAGCAACCAACCGTGCCAGGGGGAAAGGATCAATATGACTGTGGTACACCAACTGTGGCACGGAGAAAGGATCAATATGACTGCAGGACAACTGTGGCAGGGAGAAAGGATCAATATGACAGCAGCACATGAACTGTGGCAAGAAGAAAGGATCAATATGACTGCAGCACACCAACCATGGCAGGGAGGAAGGATCAATATGACTGTATTACACCAACTGTGGTAGGGAGAAAGGATCAATATAAGTGAGGCACACCAACCATGGCAGGGAGATAGGATCAATATGACTGTGGTACACCAACTGTGGCAGGGAGAAAGGATCAATATGACTGAGGCACACCAACCACGGCAGGGAGAAAGGCCCAATATGACTGAGGTACACCAACTGTAGCAGGGAGAAAGGATAAATATGACTGCAGCACACCAACAGTAGCAGGGAGAAAGGATCACTATGACTGCAGCACACCAACCGTGGCAGTGAGAAAGGATCAATATGACAGTGGAACACCAACTGTGGCAGGGAGAAAGGATCAATATCACTGAGGCACACCAACTGTGGCAGGGAGAAAGCATCAATATGACTGTGGCAAACCAACTGTGGCAGGGAGAAAAGATCAATATGAATGAGGCACACCAACCGTGGCAGAGTAAAAGGATCAATATGACTGTGGTACACTAGCAGTGGCAGGTTTGTGAAGATTTGAGAGGTGAATGGAAGCATAGAGAGTGAGTACAGTCTTGCAATTATTTCTCTATCTATGAGAAACAGTTGAGATTTATACAACAGGCCTAGCATTTGGTGTGTCTTTTTGACTGGTATTTGGATAAGAGGATCATATGTCATATTCTTATCTATTGGGACTCCAAGAAGTTTAGTGTGTGGTACAAATTATAAGTTAGTGTTATTGGATGAGGTGATGCCACAGTGTTTTATCTTTGTGAGTGTGATTTAGGAGTAAAAAGAAGTAACTTAGTTTTTTTGGGTCTCATTAGTAGTTGTGAGTTGTAGTTTTCAATAGATATGAATTAATCTTTGAACAGTTGTAATCTTTGCAGGGTAAGGGATGGGCAGATTAATGTTGAATCATCAGCATATTGAATCAGAGTAGTGTGGTTCACTGCTGAATGTAGATCATTTATGAATACAATAAACAGAAGTGGTACCAGTATGAATGACTGTGGTAGACTAATCATGGCAGGGAGAAAGGATAAATATGACTGTGGTACACCAACCGTCACAGGGAGAAAGGATCAATATGACTGCAGCACACCAACCGTGGCAGGGAGAAAGGATCAATATGACTGGGGTACACAAGCTGTGGCAGAGAGAAAGGATCAATATGACTGTGGTACACCAACTGTGGCAGGGAGAAAGGTTCAATATGACTGCGGTACACCATCTGTGGCAGGGAGAAAGGATCAATATGATTGTGGTACACCAACTGTGGCAGGGAGAAAGGATCAATATGACTCTGGTACACCAACCGTGGCAGGGAGAAAGGATCAATATGACTGGGGTACACAAGCTGTGGCAGAGAGAAAGGATCAGTATGACTGAGGCACATGGACTGGGGCAGGGAGAAAGGATCAAGATGACCGAGGTGCACCAACTGTGGCAGGGAGAAAGGATCAATATGACTGTGGTACACCAACCGTGGCAAGAAGAAAGGATCAATATGATTTTGCTGCACCAACTGTGGCAAGGAGAAAGGATCAATATGACTGTGGTACACCAACTGTGGCAGGGAGAATGGATCAATATTACTGTGGTACAGCAACTGTGGCAGGGAGAAAGGATCAATATGACTGCAGCATACCAACCATGGCAGGGAGAAAGGATCAGTATGACTGAGACACATGGACCGGGGCAGGGAGAAAGGATCAAGATGACTGAGGTACACTAACTGAGGCAGGGAGAAAGGATCAATATGACTGTGGTACACCAACCATGGCAAGAAGAAAGGATCAATATGATTTTGCTGCACCAACTGTGGCAAGGAGAAAGGATCAATATGACTGTGGTACACAAACAGTGGCAAGAAGAAAGGATCAATATGATTTTGCTGCACCAACTGTGGCAAGGAGAAAGGATCAATATGACTGTGGTACACCAACTGTGGCAGGGAGAATGGATCAATATTACTGTGGTACAGCAACTGTGGCAGGGAGAAAGGATCAATATGACTGCAGCATACTAACCATGGCAGGGAGAAAGGATCAGTATGACTGAGACACATGGACCGGGGTAGGGAGAAAGGATCAAGATGACTGAGGTACACCAACTGAGGCAGGGAGAAAGGATCAATATGACTGTGGTACACCAACCGTGGCAAGAAGAAAGGATCGATATGATTTTGCTGCACCAACTGTGGCAAGGAGAAAGGATCAATATGACTGTGGTACACCAACTGAGGCAGGGAGAATGGATCAATATTACTGTGGTACAGCAACTGTGGCAGGGAGAAAGGATCAATATGACTGAGGCACACCAACCATTGCAGGGAGAAAGGCTCAATATGACTGAAGTACACCAACTGTGGCAGGGAGAAAAGATCAATATGACTGCAGCACACAAACCATGGTAGGGAGAAAGGATCAATATGACTGTGGTACACCAACTGTGGTAAGGACAAATGATCAATATAACTGTGGTACACCAATTGTGGCAGGGAGAAAGGATCAATATCACTGCAGCATACCAACCGTGGCAGGGAGAAAGGATCAAGATGACTGAGGCACACCAACTGTGGCAGGCAGAAAGGATCAATATGACTGTGATACACCAACTGGGGCAGGGAGAAAAGATCAATATGATTGTGGTACACCAACTGTGGCAGGGAGAAAGGATCAATATGACTCTGGTACACCAACTGTGGCAGGGAGAAAGGATCAATATGACTGCAGCATACCAACCATGGCAGGGAGAAAGGATCAGTATGACTGAGGCACATGGACTGGGGCAGGGAGAAAGGATCAAGATGACCGAGGTGCACCAACTGTGGCAGGGAGAAAGGATCAATATGACTGTGGTACACCAACCGTGGCAAGAAGAAAGGATCAATATGATTTTGCTGCACCAACTGTGGCAAGGAGAAAGGATCAATATGACTGTGGTACACCAACTGTGGCAGGGAGAATGGATCAATATTACTGTGGTACAGCAACTGTGGCAGGGAGAAAGGATCAATATGACTGCAGCATACCAACCATGGCAGGGAGAAAGGATCAGTATGACTGAGACACATGGACCGGGGCAGGGAGAAAGGATCAAGATGACTGAGGTACACTAACTGAGGCAGGGAGAAAGGATCAATATGACTGTGGTACACCAACAGTAGCAAGAAGAAAGGATCAATATGATTTTGCTGCACCAACTGTGGCAAGGAGAAAGGATCAATATGACTGTGGTACACCAACTGTGGCAGGGAGAATGGATCAATATTACTGTGGTACAGCAACTGTGGCAGGGAGAAAGGATCAATATGACTGCAGCATACCAACCATGGCAGGGAGAAAGGATCAGTATGACTGAGACACATGGACCGGGGCAGGGAGAAAGGATCAAGATGACCAAGAAGAAAGGATCGATATGATTTTGCTGCACCAACTGTGGCAAGGAGAAAGGATCAATATGACTGTGGTACACCAACTGTGGCAGGGAGAATGGATCAATATTACTGTGGTACAGCAACTGTGGCAGGGAGAAAGGATCAATATGACTGCAGCATACCAACCATGGCAGGGAGAAAGGATCAGTATGACTGAGACACATGGACCGGGGCAGGGAGAAAGGATCAAGATGACTGAGGTACACCAACTGAGGCAGGGAGAAAGGATCCATATGACTGTGGTACACCAACCGTGGCAAGAAGAAAGGATCGATATGATTTTGCTGCACCAACTGTGGCAAGGAGAAAGGATCAATATGACTGTGGTACACCAACTGAGGCAGGGAGAATGGATCAATATTACTGTGGTACAGCAACTGTGGCAGGGAGAAAGGATCAATATGACTGAGGCACACCAACCATTGCAGGGAGAAAGGCTCAATATGACTGAAGTACACCAACTGTGGCAGGGAGAAAAGATCAATATGACTGCAGCACACAAACCATGGTAGGGAGAAAGGATCAATATGACTGTGGTACACCAACTGTGGTAAGGACAAATGATCAATATAACTGTGGTACACCAATTGTGGCAGGGAGAAAGGATCAATATCACTGCAGCATACCAACCGTGGCAGGGAGAAAGGATCAAGATGACTGAGGCACACCAACTGTGGCAGGCAGAAAGGATCAATATGACTGTGATACACCAACTGGGGCAGGGAGAAAAGATCAATATGATTGTGGTACACCAACTGTGGCAGGGAGAAAGGATCAATATGACTCTGGTACACCAACTGTGGCAGGGAGAAAGGATCAATATGACTGCAGCATACCAACCATGGCAGGGAGAAAGGATCAGTATGACTGAGGCACATGGACTGGGGCAGGGAGAAAGGATCAAGATGACCGAGGTGCACCAACTGTGGCAGGGAGAAAGGATCTATATGACTGTGGTACACCAACCGTGGCAAGAAGAAAGGATCAATATGATTTTGCTGCACCAACTGTGGCAAGGAGAAAGGATCAATATGACTGTGGTACACCAACTGTGGCAGGGAGAATGGATCAATATTACTGTGGTACAGCAACTGTGGCAGGGAGAAAGGATCAATATGACTGCAGCATACCAACCATGGCAGGGAGAAAGGATCAGTATGACTGAGACACATGGACCGGGGCAGGGAGAAAGGATCAAGATGACTGAGGTACACTAACTGAGGCAGGGAGAAAGGATCAATATGACTGTGGTACACCAACAGTAGCAAGAAGAAAGGATCAATATGATTTTGCTGCACCAACTGTGGCAAGGAGAAAGGATCAATATGACTGTGGTACACCAACTGTGGCAGGGAGAATGGATCAATATTACTGTGGTACAGCAACTGTGGCAGGGAGAAAGGATCAATATGACTGCAGCATACCAACCATGGCAGGGAGAAAGGATCAGTATGACTGAGACACATGGACCGGGGCAGGGAGAAAGGATCAAGATGACTGAGGTACACCAACTGAGGCAGGGAGAAAGGATCCATATGACTGTGGTACACCAACCGTGGCAAGAAGAAAGGATCGATATGATTTTGCTGCACCAACTGTGGCAAGGAGAAAGGATCAATATGACTGTGGTACACCAACTGAGGCAGGGAGAATGGATCAATATTACTGTGGTACAGCAACTGTGGCAGAGAGAAAGGATCAATATGACTGAGGCACACCAACCATTGCAGGGAGAAAGGCTCAATATGACTGAAGTACACCAACTGTGGCAGGGAGAAAAGATCAGTATGACTGCAGCACACAAACCATGGTAGGGAGAAAGGATCAATATGACTGTGGTACACCAACTGTGGTAAAGACAAATGATCAATATAACTGTGGTACACCAATTGTGGCAGGGAGAAAGGATCAATATCACTGCAGCATACCAACCGTGGCAGGGAGAAAGGATCAAGATGACTGAGGCACACCAACTGTGGCAGGCAGAAAGGATCAATATGACTGTGATACACCAACTGGGGCAGGGAGAAAAGATCAATATGATTGTGGTACACCAACTGTGGCAGGGAGAAAGGATCAATATGACTCTGGTACACCAACTGTGGCAGGGAGAAAGGATCAATATGACTGCAGCATACCAACCATGGCAGGGAGAAAGGATCAGTATGACTGAGGCACATGGACTGGGGCAGGGAGAAAGGATCAAGATGACCGAGGTGCACCAACTGTGGCAGGGAGAAAGGATCTATATGACTGTGGTACACCAACCGTGGCAAGAAGAAAGGATCAATATGATTTTGCTGCACCAACTGTGGCAAGGAGAAAGGATCAATATGACTGTGGTACACCAACTGTGGCAGGGAGAATGGATCAATATTACTGTGGTACAGCAACTGTGGCAGGGAGAAAGGATCAATATGACTGCAGCATACCAACCATGGCAGGGAGAAAGGATCAGTATGACTGAGACACATGGACCGGGGCAGGGAGAAAGGATCAAGATGACTGAGGTACACTAACTGAGGCAGGGAGAAAGGATCGATATGACTGTGGTACACCAACCATGGCAAGAAGAAAGGATCAATATGATTTTGCTGCACCAACTTTGGCAAGGAGAAAGGATCAATATGACTGTGGTACACCAACTGAGGCAGGTAGAATGGATCAATATTACTGTGGTACAGCAACTGTGGCAGGGAGAAAGGATCAATATGACTGAGGCACACCAACCATTGCAGGGAGAAAGGATCAATATGACTGAAGTACATCAACTGTGGCAGGGAGAAAAGATCAATATGACTGCAGCACACAAACCGTGGTAGGGAGAAAGGATCAATATGACTGTGGTACACCAACTGTGGTAAGGACAAAGGATCAATATAACTGTGGTGCACCAATTGTGGCAGGGAGAAAGGATCAATATCACTGCAGCATACCAACCGTGGCAGGGAGAAAGGATCAAGATGACTGAGGCACACCAACTGTGGCAGGCAGAAAGGATCAATATGACTGTGATACACCAACTGGGGCAGGGAGAAAAGATCAATATGACTGTGGTAAACCAACTGTGGCAGGGTGAAAGGATCAATATGACTGAGGCACACCAACCATTGCAGGGAGAAAGGATCAATATGACTGAGGTACACCAACTGTGGCAGGGAAAAATGATAAATATGACTGCAGCACACCAGTCATGGCAGGGAGAAAGGATCAATATGAGTGCAGCGACAAACCGTGGCACA
>NC_056749.1:53471366-53503115 GCF_019279795.1 Protopterus annectens
ATGCACATGACAACTGAAATTGAGATACTTATCCATGGTAATGCAAGTCAGTGCTATTTAGTAAGGTGATGCACAAATGAGAAAAGATGACTTTTTTTGTCAGTGATGAATGTTTAGGTACTTGTGTAATTTCGTTGGAGATGGTGTGCCAGACTTAACTGTATCTTTATATACATGTATAATCTAAAAGTTAGTTGTATGGGTGTATTGTATTTGTGCACACACTTGACAATTGGCATGCACATTCCTATTTGTCTCTGCATATTGAAATCCCATGCTTATAGCCTATTGTGATGTTCTGTTCCTGCTGTACCAGCCTCTGGACACAATAGCCTGTTCATGTCTTGTTTACTTCTCTGAGCTTCTGAAGTATTAATAGCTGCAGAAATATTAATGAGTTAAAGAATAGCCTGCATTTGTTTCTAGCAAACATCTGTAATGTACGCAAACTGTGCAAGCATTTTACAACCTAACATTTAAAATAAAAAAATAATTGTGTCATTTGACAAAGTTTATAAAGCTGGGCTTTTATGACTGATGCTCCTTGAAGCATTTTATAAATTTGTAAATTTATGGTAAACACAAGGGCTAAAAATAAATATTCATCAACAGTGTTATTAAAGAACTGAAAAAAATCCAAATAAAACTCACAGTATAAATCCTAAGATACTGAGACTAGTCCCGCTGTCTTGCCTTATTCATGCAGGCTAGCCCTAACCCGACACCTTGCATTAAAAAAAGAAAAAAGCTTTCTATAATAGTATCATTACAAAAGACAGGATCAGACACACACACACACACACACACACACAAGTTATGTCCCTTCCCTAACCTCACTACCCTGTTCTGAATAAAAGACATTTAAGATTCTGAAAATTCAGCAATTGCAGCTGCCCTTTCCACTCTTTGAAGAAACATATGCTTCATAAAATGCAGGGGAACCATGTGTGTGTGTGTGTGTGTGTGTGTGTGTGTGTGTGTGTGTGTGTGTGTGTGTGTGTGTGTGTGTGTGTGTGTGTGTGTGTGTGTGTGTGTGTGTGTGTGTGTGTTTAGATATATATTTATATATATTTACGTATCTGTATACACATATAGAATTACATCATGAATGTTCAAAGTATTAAAATGTTGTTGCACAAAAGATAGAAAACGTTTCAAACTGTCATATTGCTAATAAAACAAATGGCTGAAAATGAAGAGATCACAAAAAGAAAGCAAGCTCCTTTTGCAATCTACAAATCGTAAACCTACACATCATTCAGACCAATGACATCTGAATAGTAGTACTGTTATGGAAAGGGGGTACGTTTATGGTTATGGTTACAGGCAGGGTTAGGATTAGCAAGCATTGCTAAGCTCAGCAGGGGGACTAACTCTGCCCCCTGCCACTACTACTACACAAGACATTTCGCACATACTCACCACACACACATACAAACACAATGATAAAGGTAACCCCTATCCTAACCTTTCACTTACACTAATCTGCAAACATTCACTGGTGTCTATGTATGTATGTGTGTGTATATATAAAAACAAGTAATCTCGTTGGTATCCCTGAAGTCTCAAAACAACCCACTAAAGTGTAGTGGGTCCAAAACAAAACAGTGTAAGAAACTTCTCTGTGTGGAAGATTTTCAGTCCATATGTCTCTAGGTAATCACTGTATATTAATCAGATCAGACAATAGTAGTAGAAGTAGTGAACTTAAACTCGTCAAGTCAAAACAAAACAAAACAAAAAATAATAATAGGAAATATATAATTGTACAGCATTACTAAGTATTTGAAAGTAATCCAAGCAAGGCAGGCAGTCTGTTTCCAGTCAAAAATCCTTTATTAAGTACACAGACAAGTGATCCAAGTAAAACAAAAATAGAGTAATATTTTCCTCACAAGCTTTCTAAATATATATATATATATATGTATATATATATATATATATATATATATATGTATATACTTTTTATCAGGCATGAGAGTGGTTTATTGTGCTGTAAAACAAAGTGTTATCGGTACACATGTTAAATTCACATCCCTTCCCCCATCAGTGTGACATTCAAGCTGGTCCTGCCCTACCTAGAAGCTGTCATAATAATATATAACCCTTATGTACTTTAAATAAAATTATATAATGATGTGGTACCTCTTATTTAACCAGATTATTAAGCAGATTATTAAGTCTGTGAATTTATCCAAGACAATATACTACATGGCTGGAAATATATCAACCTTAGTTCATTTGACAATCAAAAAATATATATAAATATATACATATACATTTTGCATGTAAAAATCAATTTCTATTTTCATAACCTATTGTTAACAAAGATCGCTTTCGTCCTTCTAGACTTCTTCAGGTCTGTGTACAAGAACCCTAAAAACAATCTATAAAAATATATATAATTGTATAATTAGTATTGTTATTACACATCATTTTGAATAAAGTGGAAAAAAGAACCAGAAAAAAACCCCAGAAAAAATAAAAATAAGAAAAAATGTATGTATGATGATGGAAACAAAATATACACTTAAATTACAACTGATTTAAAATGGTATTTAAAACCAACTGGTAGAATAAAATAAAATAAAATACAATTAGTCATGCAAACAATGTGGCAATTTTCTAAGTTCCAGTGCACTTTTAATTGAACAGTAGTAGTTTAGTCCAGGCTTTCTAAAAGAGTTCAGCTTTAATTGCCACATGAATTCATGTTTCTCCAGAATATTCAGGATGTCTCCTTCAAGATCACCCATGTCTATATGATCCAGGATAGCCTTACTAGCAGCAGGCTGTAGTCTAGCATACAGAATCGTGAGCATCACCTACTAGCAGCAGGCTGTAGTCTAGCATACAGAATCGTGAGCATCATCGTACTAGCAGCAGGCTGGAGTGTAGCATACAGAATCCTGAACATTGCCTTACTAGCAGCAAGCTGTAGTCTAGCATAGAGCATCATGAGCATCACCTTACTAGCAGCAGGCTGGAGTCTAGCATACAGAATCATGAGCATCACCTTACTAGCAGCAGGCTGTAGTCTAGCATAGAGCATTGTGAGCATCACCTTACTAGCAGCAGCTGTTCAATAATTTAAGGTATCTTTATCACTGCCTGTGTTTTGCTCTTACTAGCAAATGAGGTCTTACAGCTATGCTGACAACACATTACCCTTAAATTAACAGGGTTTATTTACATTATTTTGGCAAGACCTATCAAAGTTTTCACATTGACCTCACTCAGCTAGAAACCCTTGGTTTAGATGGACATAGAGTATTAGATAGGTCATCAGCATTATGGCGGGTTGGGCCCGGTCTGCATTTGACTGTAAACCTAAAGGCTTGTAGGGTAAGTAGCCACTGGTTTGACTGTAAACCTGAAGGATTGTAGGGTAAATACCCACTGGCACACTTTTGTATTTCCATCTTGCTTTTGCTTAATCAAAATAAAGGGGCATGTTGTGCAACAAGTGTGAAATCTATACCAGGAAGGTAAAATTTTGGTGAGGGTGATGCACACTTAATTGCATTCTTACTAAGTGGTGGAGTACTTTGATTTGGCTCTACATAATGTCCTGCTTAAAAAGCTGAGGCAAAGTGAGGTGCAAATTCCCTGTAGTACCTGGTAACCCTAAGCCTGACCTTGCTTGATTCTTCATGCAAGGAGTGGTCCACTTGTTAACAGCTTAACTAACAGTTCCTCTACTAATAACATAGCTGAAATATTTTATCTGTCCTGCCTAACTTAATCTGGGAGGCACTGGCAGTTTGCCAAGCCTATATTAAAGAGCTGAGTGTAATCTGGATCTTAGTTGAATGATCTAAATAAGAATGAGGTATACTGGATGTGTGATGTTAGAGCTCTGTCCACACATCTCTATAAGTTTGCAGGGGAACCATGCAACATGAAAGAAAGGACATTATAGTGGAATAAAGCCCTATATTGTCAAAAACATGTTTTTCCCCTTTTTGCTTTAGCTGTAAGAGGGATCTGCCAGTATCCATTTGTAGATTAATGTGGTCAAGAATCTTGCATGTCCCAATCTTTCTGTACATTTGAATACCCTAGGCATTACATTAGCAGGGTGCCACATTTTGAAATGCTGTTCTGCTTAATACAGTCATTACAAAATCTGTTTGCAACATCATGCTTTGGTTATTACACTTTGGGATTGTTTTATTCAGTTTTTGCCCTCTCTAATTCCCTTCTTTTATGCATCTTTTTGCCTGATCTTCCACAGCTTTCTCTGTGATTCTAGTATATTCTATACAGTTTTACCTTACTACCCCCCCATACTCTCAGTATAGTGCTGGATTGGGTCTTGCCAACCAGGTAGCTATGAAAGCACTTCTTTATTTCTCATCAGAAACTATATTTCTTTTTTCTGTGGTTTGGTAGTATGCTGTTTTCTTGATTGTGTAAAGGCTAGAGATCAGATTTCTTACTTCACTAGACCTACTAGTTTCTGCCTTCTCTCCTACTAATATAGGTATTGGTATTTCAATGTCTAAATCTTCTCAAAACAATGCGCTCATTCCAATATCCCTGTATTAGAGTGGTGTGATACCACCATCTCAAGTTCTTCTTCTCAAAGTTGATCTTGCTTTGCAAATGGTGTCTCAGAACAAAAACTGTCCGTTTTACTGTTTTTCTTACTTATAGATATTATGTTGCCTAGAGGCTTCCTTTACTTGACTTTTCTATTTTGCACTAGCAGAATGGCTTTGGGACTCTGATCAGACACTGCTTCTTTCTCTTTAATAATACTAGTGAAGTCTTTCTTATTGTTAGGTATCACCTTCTTAAGATTTACCTGCTGATTAGAATTTTCAGTTTTGAGACTTTATATTTTTAACTTGACAGAAGGTTTAGAATCCTGCTCAGGCTGTACATTTATAAACTTCCTAATTTCATTTATTTGGAATGCACCCTTTTAGAAAAAAAATCCTTCTTTTCAATTCCTCTAGTCAGTTCTATTCCCTGTTTTCTGGATCTTCCAGGGTAATATATTATAGACTGAAACATATTTTCTTTAACTGGCACTGTTCCTGTGGGCTATAGGACAAGCACCTATCTTTCCATCAGTTAATTCAGCTTCATGGCCTAGCTCTTTTGCTATTTAAGGTTTAATATCTCTCTGGCAAGGCTTAGAACTTTTTGTTGCAAATCCTTTTTTTGTAACACAACATACTTTTGCTGAGCAAAATGTGTGTGCGTTGAAATGGAGTTTGAAAATGTGCAGTTATTATTTCTTTCTGTATCCATAACCAAAGTTTAGTAACCTTTGAACTTTCTAAAAATATCCCTAGGATTCTTATTGGACTCCTAGACTGAATACCTTTTCTTCAGGTTAGGAAGTGGTGAATCTGCAGGCTTATTCATTTGCTGTTTCTCCCTCCACACATATCTGAAGAAGTACATTCTTCCCAAAGTCTTTAAAGCAGTATTTCTCCAATTTTCATGTCATAAGTTTATTTGTTTAAATGTTTATTTTTGTTTTGGATTTGGTTACTGGCAAATACAATCTAGCTCAGAATAAAGCCTCCTTTCAGAGGAGGCTCAGGTAGAAACGTTCTACTGCAATTAGTGCGATGTGTAAAATTATAGATAAGACAGACAACATAATCAGTTATATAGATGAACAAATACAAAAATACAAAATATTGAACAAATACAGTAAGTGGAATAGACAGCTGTGTGATTATTAATCACAAACAAATGTCAAGAGCATTACAAAACAAAACAAATAACTAACCAAACCAAAGGACTTCATCAGAATCAGGTGAACACTGTGGACAAAGTGATCTGATGAAGTCCTTTGGTTGTTTTGGGTCAAAAGCTCTAAATTGGATTTATTAAAAATGGTTTGCTTCTTCAAATCTGCTGTTCATTGTGTGCGATCCATTAGTATTCTAAGCCACCAGATCTCGGTTTGGTTAGCTACACGATTATTATACTAGGTGCCTCTCTGAGGAAAGTATTTTACCAGCATATGGTGCTTGTCTGAGAAGTATAGAGTATGTGCAGGGTTATTTGCAGGTAAGAGAGGGTCAGAAATGTGAATGAGAGAGGATTTTATATGTCAGTTGTGTTGTATTTTAGGTGATTTGGGAAACTAAACCATTTCATTTTCTTTAGAATGATGCAGTAGGGAGCTGTGTTGAATGGATTGGTGGCTAATTTACCTATTTTGTTATAAGATGGTTCTAGTTTTGCAAGATGGGTAGATTAAAGGTTAGTAAGGATGGAGGACACATAAGATAAGGAAGGGAGGAAATAAGTGCAGCCTGCGGTATCATATTGTTAGTGACTGTTTATAATGACTCAGAATAGTTTGGTAGAGTTGAAAATTTCCTTGGGGTACTTTTTGAATATGTTTAATATGAAAGGATGATGGAGGATAGAGAGTGATTTTGAGGAAAATAGGTTTTGTTTTGTTTGGGTTTTGGGCAAGACAAGAGTTCTCTAGTAATGTGTTGATATTTCTAAATGCTTGTGTAATTCTTAGGAGTTTAGGGGTGGAGGAGGTAGAGCAGATCACAGAATCATCAGCATTTTGTGTATGTCAGGAAAGTCAGTGCAGATTTACTAGCATTTTGTATACGTGAGGAATGAGTCAGTGCAGATTTATCAGTGTTTTGTATACGTGAGGAATGAGTCAGTGCAGATTTATCAGTGTTTTGTATACGTCAGGAATGAGTCAGTGCAGATTTATCAGTGTTTTGTATATGTGAGGAATGAGTCAGTGCAGATTTATCAGTATTTTGTATACGTGAGGAATGAGTCAGTGCAGATTTATCAGTGTTTTGTATACGTGAGGAATGAGTCAGTGCAGATTTATCAGTGTTTTGTATACATGAGGAATGAGTCAGTGCAGATTTATCAGTATTTTGTATACGTGAGGAATGAGTCAGTGCAGATTTATCAGTGTTTTGTATACGTCAGGAATGAGTCAGTGCAGATTTATCAGTGTTTTGTATACGTCAGGAATGAGTCAGTGCAGATTTATCAGTGTTTTGTATACGTCAGGAATGAGTCAGTGCAGATTTATCAGTATTTTGTATACGTCAGGAATGAGTCAGTGCAGATTTATCAGTATTTTGTATACGTGAGGAATGAGTCAGTGCAGATTTATCAGTGTTTTGTATACATGAGGAATGAGTCAGTGCAGATTTATCAGTGTTTTGTATACGTGAGGAATGAGTCAGTGCAGATTTATCAGTATTTTGTATACGTGAGGAATGAGTCAGTGCAGATTTATCAGTGTTTTGTATACGTGAGGAATGAGTCAGTGCAGATTTATCAGTGTTTTGTATACGTCAGGAATGAGTCAGTGCAGATTTATCAGTATTTTGTATACGTCAGGAATGAGTCAGTGCAGATTTATCAGTGTTTTGTATACGTCAGGAATGAGTCAGTGCAGATTTATCAGTGTTTTGTATACGTGAGGAATGAGTCAGTGCAGATTTATCAGTGTTTTGTATACGTCAGGAATGAGTCAGTGCAGATTTATCAGTATTTTGTATACGTCAGGAATGAGTCAGTGCAGATTTATCAGTATTTTGTATATGTGAGGAATGTGTCAGTGCAGATTTATTAGCATTTTGTATACATGAGGAATGAGTCAGTGCAGATTTATCAGTGTTTTGTATACGTCAGGAATGAGTCAGTGCAGATTTATCAGTGTTTTGTATACGTCAGGAATGAGTCAGTGCAGATTTATCAGTGTTTTGTATATGTCAGGAATGAGTCAGTGCAGATTTATCAGTGTTTTGTATATGTGAGGAATGAGTCAGTGCAGATTTATTAGCATTGTGTATATGTGAGGAATGAGTCAGTGCAGATTTATCAGTGTTTTGTATACGTCAGGAATGAGTCAGTGCAGATTTATCAGTATTTTGTATACGTGAGGAATGAGTCAGTGCAGATTTATCAGTGTTTTGTATACGTGAGGAATGAGTCAGTGCAGATTTATCAGTGTTTTGTATACGTGAGGAATGAGTCAGTGCAGATTTATCAGTGTTTTGTATACGTGAGGAATGAGTCAGTGCAGATTTATCAGTGTTTTGTATACATGAGGAATGAGTCAGTGCAGATTTATCAGTGTTTTGTATATGTGAGGAATGAGTCAGTGCAGATTTATCAGTGTTTTGTATACATGAGGAATGAGTCAGTGCAGATTTATCAGTGTTTTGTATACGTGAGGAATGAGTCAGTGCAGATTTATCAGTGTTTTGTATACGTGAGGAATGAGTCAGTGCAGATTTATCAGTGTTTTGTATACGTGAGGAATGAGTCAGTGCAGATTTATCAGTGTTTTGTATACGTGAGGAATGAGTCAGTGCAGATTTATCAGTGTTTTGTATACGTCAGGAATGAGTCAGTGCAGATTTATCAGTGTTTTGTATACGTGAGGAATGAGTCAGTGCAGATTTATCAGTGTTTTGTATACGTGAGGAATGAGTCAGTGCAGATTTATCAGTGTTTTGTATACATCAGGAATGAGTCAGTGCAGATTTATCAGTGTTTTGTATACGTGAGGAATGAGTCAGTGCAGATTTATCAGTGTTTTGTATACGTCAGGAATGAGTCAGTGCAGATTTATCAGTGTTTTGTATATGTGAGGAATGAGTCAGTGCAGATTTATCAGTGTTTTGTATACGTGAGGAATGAGTCAGTGCAGATTTATCAGTATTTTGTATACGTGAGGAATGAGTCAGTACAGATTTATCAGTGTTTTGTATACGTGAGGAATGAGTCAGTGCAGATTTATCAGTGTTTTGTATACGTGAGGAATGAGTCAGTGCAGATTTATCAGTGTTTTGTATACGTCAGGAATGAGTCAGTGCAGATTTATCAGTGTTTTGTATACGTGAGGAATGAGTCAGTGCAGATTTATCAGTGTTTTGTATACGTGAGGAATGAGTCAGTGCAGATTTATCAGTGTTTTGTATACTGGAGGAATGAGTCAGTGCAGATTTATCAGTGTTTTGTATACGTGAGGAATGAGTCAGTGCAGATTTATCAGTGTTTTGTATACGTGAGGAATGAGTCAGTGCAGATTTATCAGTGTTTTGTATACGTGAGGAATAAGTCAGTGCAGATTTATCAGTGTTTTGTATACATGAGGAATGAGTCAGTGCAGATTTATCAGTGTTTTGTATACGTGAGGAATGAGTCAGTGCAGATTTATCAGTGTTTTGTATACGTGAGGAATGAGTCAGTGCAGATTTATCAGTGTTTTGTATACGTGAGGAATGAGTCAGTGCAGATTTATCAGTGTTTTGTATACGTGAGGAATGAGTCAGTGCAGATTTATCAGTGTTTTGTATACGTGAGGAATGAGTCAGTGCAGATTTATCAGTGTTTTGTATACGTGAGGAATGAGTCAGTGCAGATTTATCAGTGTTTTGTATACGTCAGGAATGAGTCAGTGCAGATTTATCAGTGTTTTGTATACGTGAGGAATAAGTCAGTGCAGATTTATCAGTGTTTTGTATACGTGAGGAATGAGTCAGTGCAGATTTATCAGTATTTTGTATATGTGAGGAATGAGTCAGTGCAGATTTATCAGTGTTTTGTATACGTGAGGAATGAGTCAGTACAGATTTATCAGTGTTTTGTATACGTGAGGAATGAGTCAGTGCAGATTTATCAGTGTTTTGTATACGTCAGGAATGAGTCAGTGCAGATTTATCAGTGTTTTGTATACGTGAGGAATGAGTCAGTGCAGATTTATCAGTGTTTTGTATACATGAGGAATGAGTCAGTGCAGATTTATCAGTGTTTTGTATACGTCAGGAATGAGTCAGTGCAGATTTATCAGTA
The DNA here is from genome assembly GCF_019279795.1 of Protopterus annectens. Classification (NCBI taxonomy): domain Eukaryota; kingdom Metazoa; phylum Chordata; order Ceratodontiformes; family Protopteridae; genus Protopterus; species Protopterus annectens. The sequence continues at coordinate 53,481,192 of NC_056749.1, forward strand.
TTTTGTATACGTGAGGAATGAGTCAGTGCAGATTTATCAGTATTTTGTATACGTGAGGAATGAGTCAGTGCAGATTTATCAGTATTTTGTATACGTGAGGAATGAGTCAGTGCAGATTTATCAGTGTTTTGTATACGTGAGGAATGAGTCAGTGCAGATTTATCAGTGTTTTGTATACGTGAGGAATGAGTCAGTGCAGATTTATCATTGTTTTGTATACGTCAGGAATGAGTCAGTGCAGATTTATCAGTGTTTTGTATACGTGAGGAATGAGTCAGTGCAGATTTATCAGTGTTTTGTATACGTGAGGAATGAGTCAGTGCAGATTTATCAGTGTTTTGTATACGTCAGGAATGAGTCAGTGCAGATTTATCAGTGTTTTGTATACGTGAGGAATGAGTCAGTGCAGATTTATCAGTGTTTTGTATACGTCAGGAATGAGTCAGTGCAGATTTATCAGTGTTTTGTATACGTGAGGAATGAGTCAGTGCAGATTTATCAGTGTTTTGTATACGTGAGGAATGAGTCAGTGCAGATTTATCAGTGTTTTGTATACGTCAGGAATGAGTCAGTGCAGATTTATCAGTATTTTGTATATGTGAGGAATAAGTCAGTGCAGATTTATCAGCATTGTGTATATGTGAGGAATGAGTCAGTTTAGATTTTTTATCAGCATTTTGTATAGTCTCTTTTGGGACAAAAGCGAAAATTAAAGTGGTTTGTTTGCTGAGGAGGCTCAGGTAGAAGCCAATGCTTATGCAAATTTGGTTATGGTAAACTGGGAGTGTGAACACTTATTGAACAACCCCCAGATAGCCTTTTATAGACATTTTGTAGATGATCTTTTTATTTTCCGAAATGGAAGTAAGGAACAATTAAAGTCTCTACATTCACATCTCAACACTACTAGTGACTTTCTAAAATTTACCATGAATTGTTCTGTACAAAGTATAGATTTTTTAGATGTTATCATCTATAGAGAAGGCAAAATGTGGTCCACTAAGCTACACAGGAAACAGTGCTACAGACCAATGTTTCTACACAGGAATAGCATGCACAACCAACGCATCTTTCCCAATATTATCAGAGGACAGGCAATGAGAATTCCACAGCTTTGTTGCCAAGAAGAAGTATATGTAAGTGAACTTAGTAATTTAAGAACAGGGTTTTTGAGCAGGGGATATAGTGAACAAGAGATCAATAAACTGTATCAAAAAGTATTCAAGGAAAGAGAAGGTAAAGGCAAGCCATATTATTCTGACAGAGTGTCAAAAGAAAATACATGTAATAAGAGCAAAGAGCCAACACTAACCCCTATGGTTTTACCATATGCTAGGGATATAAGAAGGTTTGAAAATATTATTCAACATAACTGGCACATGTTGCTAGTAGATGAGAACACTACTAATATAGTGGGTACATAACCGCATTTTGTATTTAAAAACAAGAGAAATCTAAAACAACAGTTGTGTTATCCAAAAACAGATAGGATGATAGAAAATGTAGTGAAAGGTCCACATAGATGAGGACGTTGTGCATACTGCACCTATGTGGATGTCTAGATTTAGTAAGCATCCAGGGACTGGCTGTCTATGGGAGCTTAGAAACAAGCAGACTGCAATACCAGTAATGTAGTATATGTAGCTCACTGTAAAGCATGCTTTCAGTTCTATGTAGGCAAGCCTAACCGTCACCTCAGGGAACGGATTAGGGACCACCTATATTGTACCAGAAAGGGGCAAATGCACAGTGCTTTGGCTAACCATACTTTGGCCAGAGGTGATGCACATATATTCATGTTTCAGCTTCCACATGTGAAACATGTAAATATTAGAATGGCAGACATAGTTAATACAACTGAAAATATGGAAGTACAATGATTCTGAGACTGGGAGCACATAGAGGACTGGCTCTAAATGATAGTGTTCCATTGAAACCAGCCCTGAAATCTAAAAAGTTGAGATAATATATTATATATAATGGGATGGGAATATTTTACACATACGCATGCACTCATTTTGTATGTGTGTGTGTGTATATATATATATATATATATATATATATATATATATATGTAACTTCTTAGTTTTATTAGTTTTAATTATGTGTAACCAAGGCAATTAATTTGTTTGTGATGTGATTGGTCAATTTGAAGTGAAGGAAAGTATTTATGTGCTGCTGGTTTGCGAATTAATTGTCTGATGATGCCATGGTTACCACTGTGAAAGTGCTCACTTTTTACAATAAAAAAAAGATTTTATTCTGTTGTGGTCCTGCCTGTTATTCCAGCTACCATCCTTACTGGGTTTTTGTGTTTTACAGTTTTCATACTTGGGCTGTTTGAATTTGCTGGGATTTGCTTGCTGTTTTTAAATATAAAATTTTAAACAGTGTCATTAATTAATACAGCATCATGTGAAGAGCTTTAAAACATATTTGCAAATTAATTTGGTAGAAGGAGATAAAATGAGGTAAATGGAGATTAGTAATAAAAGGGGATAGGGGAAAAGAAAGAGAGGCAGAGGGCAAGGGGAGAATTTGGAACAATAACTAAGAACATAGTGCTTGGAAAGAAAGGGAGAAAATATGGCGCAGGGCATTTATCATCCAGGAGTTGAGTCTCCTTAGGTAGAGTCTCTTTGTTGTGCCTTAAAAGAGTTGCTGTTTAATGTGGTTCACAAAGTGATAGAAAGGAAATTCCAAACTGTGGCAGGAAAGAAAAAGTACAAGAGTCACCAGCTGAACTGCTAGCTTTTGTAACAGTAAATAGCATTTTGTCAGTGGCTTTCAGCTGGCTATATGGGTTATAACTTTGTAAATTATTTTTTCAGAGTAGGACATTTGTCTGCATAATAGATGAATTTGTGGGGAGTGACTAGTTGGGAAACTGTAATGCAATGCCTCAGCTCTAACCACTGAAGTTTTCTTTTTTTTTAAAGCCAGACAATGATGTGTCCTGTAATGATGACTGGTGTCAATTTTTTTCCATTTTGCCACCTTATTATCACACTGTTCCAAAACTGATAGCCAACAGTGCAAAGTAGTAAAGGGATGAGAGCTTTCCCTGCCATCAGCTGTGAAGTATTGTTTGACTTACAGAGTGCACCTAGCTTTTGGAGTGTTTTAATACTGCTTAATTTACGTGCTCATTAAATTTTAAGATTTCAATAGTGACTTCTAGAAGCTTAGTTTGACTTGCTACTTCCACATTGGTGGTGTTAGCTGAAGTGGTTTTGTACTTTTGGGGTAAATAGTCTCGGTTTTGTTTTTCTATTGTTAAGGAGGAGTTGTTTTTCAGACAGCCAGGCCTCCATGCTGGAGACAGACACTTGAGTGAGTTGTTTTAATTTAGCTGTGTTTTTATCAGAAGAGATGATTGTTGTCTTGTTTGTGTACCATGTGATAGTGGCTTGTTTATAAGCTAGGTGGAGATCATTAGTTAATATACTGAACAACAGGGGGCCTAAAATGAATCCTTGAGGGTCACCCACTGTAGTGGGAAGGAAAAAGGAGATATTGCTTTTTCATTGTACTGCATATTGCCTATGTAAAAGGTAACTGAAGAACCAAGATGTTGAAGATGTATTGCCTGGGAAGCTAGATATCAAAACACTTTCTGGTGCTCTATCATGTTGGAAGCTTTGGATAAATGTAAGAAATGTGCTAAGACTGAGTTCCCTGAGTTTGACTATTAGTTAAAAGACATTATAAAACTAAGGAGTGCTATACACGATGTGGTGTAGGGGAAAAGAGGCAGTCATCGGTGAAAACTCTTGGGAAGATAAGCCCGGATGCACTTACTTGGAATTTGTGAGACTGAAACATGTGACTATAGTCCTGAAGTCTGAGAGCTCGTTTGATTTTTTTCCTTTATAGAGTAGAAGAACGTAACACCTTTTAAGTACTCTGATAACGTGATCAGGAGCAAGGGTAGTAGGTTTTAAGGTTGCTAAAAGTGCTTTTATTGTAGAAATTAAAAATGGTTTGGGGACTAACAAGGGAGACAGGATTCTCCCCGGCTACATTGTGAGTTTGGTTAGATTAAGTAGGTGTAGGAGGTTGTGCTGGTGTACCAGATTTCAACAGCTGCTTGATTGTAGTTCAAAAAGCTTTGGGGCTATCATAATATGCTACCTGTATGTTAATACAATATTTTTTAGTGGTTTTGGTTAGAGTTTTAGTGGAGTTTGAGACATTTTCAGAATTGATAGACACCTACGGGTTGAACTGGCTTCCATTTTCTTCCAAGGTATGCCTCACTCTCTTTCATGACTTATTTAGTACTTTATGCAAGCCAGGGAGCTGAATTCGATTTAATCTTTCTGGTTATTATTGGGGCTAGTTCATTCAATATGTTAAGGAAAATTGAATTGAACAGAGCTACAGTTTTATCAAGTGGAAGGGTTTGAAGAGTCTGCAGTTGATAGATTTTAGTGTTAAAATGAATTGCTCCTTAGTAATGGGGGAGAGGTTATGGCCAAGATTGTACTGATGCTCTTTTTAGTAAGGTTTATGATGTCTTGTTGAGAAGATGAGAAGCTTATCATTTAAAGTAATGGTTAAGGCACCTGTTGAGAGGATTTTGTTTGTGGCTTTAGACAGAAACCAATATAAGGCAGAGGTTCTACCAAAGCTTTTGTTGTACCTTGCAAGAGCTGAAATAAGCTGAGGGAAACCATATATATCAATGTCCTTAGAAGAACTGCTACTATCAGTAGTTTGCAAATCGAAATGCAGGCCTCCTAAAATGATTGTCTCAGGTGAGATGCTTGGTTGCTGCCCAGAGAGCAGTGTTGCAGCAGTAACTTTGTTATTTCCTCAGGAAAAGAAGCTGCTCTAATGCAAACGTTTTGGTGAACATTAATTTGTAAAGATTCTACAATTATTTCAGCATTGAAGAGTGCGGGTGGGCTTAATGAGACCCAGCGAGGTTTAAAGTATTCTACTAGATAATGAGACCCCCGCCACCTTTTCCTGCCTAGTCTTAAAGTGCTGTACCCCTCTGGCAAGATAAGAACTCACTGATGAAATATGTCGAAGAATAAAGTACCAAGAATCAATCCTTCTGCGACTCCTACTGGATCAAATGTAAAGGATGATGAGGCTTGTTTCCAGTTAATGCTTTGGGTTCTGCAGAGAAGATAGAATTTAATCCATTTAATAGCGTTTGTTGAGAGGCCTGCATGGAAGTGTCTTTTCGGGAGTTTGGATGTGGCATATAGTATCAAAAGCTTTTGACATGTCTAAGGAAATTGTTGATACCAAACAATGACTGAGTTCATGAATAGTATCAAGGAAGGAACATAGGCCAGTGTCTGTACTGTGGGAGGGCCAGATCTGTACCGTGGGAGGGCCAGATCTGTACTGTGGGAGGGGTAAATCCATGGTGAGCCAGAGAGAGAAGATTGTAATTCAGTTGGTATGGTAAAAGTAGGGAGTGAATGCATTTCTCTATTACTTTTGAGAAGGGATATAATATGGCTGTAGGTCTGAAGTTATAGATGTCAGGACTGTTGCAAAGAGGGGGAAAATGTGATTCCTAGATAAACCTGTTAATTAGAATGGAGGGTAGGCTATATCATCTGTGGCCAGTTTTAAATATTCATAAGGGAGGTTTGCATAAGCTAGTGAAGTGTTTTTAGTTTGTTAAAAGGTCAACTGATTGTTAAGGTAGGGGCAAGTAGAGTTTGGATTGCTATAGAGTCGAGCGATTGGTGGAGAAGTCAGATTTAGATGGAGGGGATTTAGGTCGAGTGGGATTACCTGGAGTTGTTTGATGGTTGCTCAGAACTGTTTTGGAAATTTAGCAAAGTAGTTCTATTTAGCATTGAAGTACATTTTTTTTATCTGCATGTACTTGGACTTTTGCTTTATTTCAAAGATAATAATGTCAGTGGTTTGCTAAAGTTTTATGAGTTTGTCAGGTTTCTGAAGCCTTATCTCTTTGTTTCATTAGCTATTTGATGGTTATAATAAGCCAGGGTAGACAAGGATGTGACCCCTTTTTCTTAATGTGAGGATGATGTTTGAGTATATTTAAGAAAGTACTGTTAACACATTCCCTCCAGCGTAGCTTAAGGAGTTTGCACTGTAACTTCCAATGGGTGGAGCCTAAGCTTTTTGATAGAATCAGATTATGTCCTCACATTTCAAACAAATGTGCATATTGCAAGAACCAAATGTGTTATTAAAGAAGTGTAAATGGAAAATTTTTCAGCTTAAACTATTTTTATAGTGGTAATATTCTTTAGGTTCTTGTATTTAAATTTGATTTTATACATCACAGTAAGCACAGTAACTAAGTTCGTAATATTTTGTAAAAAACTTACAAGATCTTAGCAACCAGTCAAGTTACACTCATACTGTTAGTAGCATTGTGTTCATCAAGCTGAGAACATTTATATGACACTAAGCAGTTCTACCCGTGGTGTTTGGCTGTCGAGATATCTAGAAGAGTGAATTTATGACAATATAAATAAATATTATATGGACAATTAATATCTCTTTACCTGCAGTGGACAGAGGTCAAATATAAACACAGTTGTGTGTTTGCTATTGAGTAAGCTTTAAGATAAAACCTTTTTAATACTTTGTATGTAGCATTGTTTCAAACTTATTAATGCAAATATGAACAAGCAATATTTGATGTCTAGAGGCATCAGTAGGATGTAACTGCAGAAACAAGTACAGGATAACATTAGAAAAGGTGGCCTTCAGGTATACAATTCACACAAAACAAATTATGTAGAAAAAATGTTGTTTATTGAGCACTTGTATCCTCCTCCTTACCTCTGTTCAAACAAAAAATCAAACTGTATTTCCAAAATCACTGGCTCTGTTCCTGTAGGACTCCTGACTAATTTCTTCTTTCCCCTCATCCACTAAAACTTTACACTTTACTTAGTAAATATTCTTATTCCTTCTTCTTACTGCCCTGTTGCTCTCCTGTAATGCTCTAACCTACTCCTCCTTTTTCTCTCCCCTGTCCTCTCGTACACTTTCTTACCCTCCTCCTCTCCAGACTATTGCCTCTTTCCCTCTTCCTCCTTGTAGTCCCTTCTTATCTCCTGTTCTACTTCTCTTCATCATTTATTTTTGAAACCATGTTGCTAATCCTGACTTTGTGTTATGCTTTTTACTAAACATCTATTTTATAGTATGTTCCTTAGGTATTTCATGTATATTTTCTTTTTTTGTTTTGTTTTGTTTCATGTTAATAAATGTATATTCATTTTGTACTTAATTATTTATTTTTTTTTTCTGTAAATTATCCCGTTGAAATTTAGTATGTGTGGAGCTTTTCTCCTCGGGCCTCTACTGAAAATGGACATATATCCAGCTAGACTAGCCCTGTTAACAAATGTAAAATAAATAAAAAATAAATTCATCAGAATAAAACCACCCATTCCTTTCAGTTCCTTTTAAATACCATTTTATATTGTTAAGAACAATTAAGAATAAGTCACATGAATCAATCAATAAAATCTTAAATAACTATGCCTCAAATATTTAAAGGAAAAGTTTTAGTGTGTATTTGTATTAACTTATTTATTGCTGTGCTTATTTTAGGCAGAGTTCTTTAAGATTTTATTGATTGAGTCTTAGGATCATAGGATCCTAGAAAGTTACTAGGCTATTGGCGTTGAGGCCCTTATAAGCCTAGCCAAAAGTTAAGCCGATGTTTAGACAAGTCAGGACCCAAAATCCCTGTCCAGTAGGGACACAGGTGGACTCCCAGGGGTGTATTTTCTGTTTCCCATCCAGTTATCCAGGTTGTGCTTAAAAAGGGATAATGAGGTGCTCTGCTTGATGTGGAGAAGGATAATGAGGTGCTCTGCTTGATGTGGAGAAGGATAATGAGGTACTCTGCTTGATGTGGAGAAGGATAATGAGGTGCTCTGCTTGATGTGGAGAAGGATAATGAGGTGCTCTGCTTGATGTGGAGAAGGATAATGAGGTACTCTGCTTGATGTGGAGAAGGATAATGAGGTGCTCTGCTTGATGTGGAGAAGGATAATGAGGTGCTCTGCTTGATGTGGAGAAGGATAATGAGGTGCTCTGCTTGATGTGGAGAAGGATAATGAGGTGCTCTGCTTGATGTGGAGAAGGATAATGAGGTGCTCTGCTTGATGTGGAGAAGGATAATGAGGTGCTCTGCTTGATGTGGAGAAGGATAATGAGGTACTCTGCTTGATGTGGAGAAGGATAATGAGGTGCTCTGCTTGATGTGGAGAAGGATAATGAGGTGCTCTGCTTGATGTGGAGAAGGATAATGAGGTGCTCTGCTTGATGTGGAGAAGGATAATGAGGTGCTCTGCTTGATGTGGAGAAGGATAATGAGGTGCTCTGCTTGATGTGGAGAAGGATAATGAGGTGCTCTGCTTGATGTGGAGAAGGATAATGAGGTGCTCTGCTTGATGTGGAGAAGGATAATGAGGTACTCTGCTTGATGTGGAGAAGGATAATGAGGTGCTCTGCTTGATGTGGAGAAGGATAATGAGGTACTCTGCTTGATGTGGAGAAGGATAATGAGGTACTCTGCTTGATGTGGAGAAGGATAATGAGGTGCTCTGCTTGATGTGGAGAAGGATAATGAGGTGCTCTGCTTGATGTGGAGAAGGATAATGAGGTGCTCTGCTTGATGTGGAGAAGGATAATGAGGTGCTCTGCTTGATGTGGAGAAGGATAATGAGGTGCTCTGCTTGATGTGGAGAAGGATAATGAGGTGCTCTGCTTGATGTGGAGAAGGATAATGAGGTGCTCTGCTTGATGTGGAGAAGGATAATGAGGTACTCTGCTTGATGTGGAGAAGGATAATGAGGTGCTCTGCTTGATGTGGAGAAGGATAATGAGGTGCTCTGCTTGATGTGGAGAAGGATAATGAGGTGCTCTGCTTGACATGGAGAAGGATAATGAGGTACTCTGCTTGATGTGGAGAAGGATAATGAGGTGCTCTGCTTGATGTGGAGAAGGATAATGAGGTGCTCTGCTTGATGTGGAGAAGGATAATGAGGTACTCTGCTTGATGTGGAGAAGGATAATGAGGTGCTCTGCTTGATGTGGAGAAGGATAATGAGGTGCTCTGCTTGATGTGGAGAAGGATAATGAGGTGCTCTGCTTGATGTGGAGAAGGATAATGAGGTGCTCTGCTTGATGTGGAGAAGGATAATGAGGTGCTCTGCTTGATGTGGAGAAGAATAATGAGGTGCTCTGCTTGACATGGAGAAGGATAATGAGGTACTCTGCTTGATGTGGAGAAGGATAATGAGGTGCTCTGCTTGACATGGAGAAGGATAATGAGGTGCTCTGCTTGACATGGAGAAGGATAATGAGGTGCTCTGCTTGACGTGGAGAAGGATAATGAGGTACTCTGCTTGACGTGGAGAAGGATAATGAGGTGCTCTGCTTGATGTGGAGAGGGATAATGAGGTGCTCTGCTTGATGTGGAGAGGGATAATGAGGTACTCTGCTTGATGTGGAGAAGGATAATGAGGTGCTCTGCTTGATGTGGAGAAGGATAATGAGGTGCTCTGCTTGACATGGAGAAGGATAATGAGGTACTCTGCTTGACATGGAGAAGGATAATGAGGTGCTCTGCTTGATGTGGAGAAGGATAATGAGGTACTCTGCTTGATGTGGAGAAGGATAATGAGATGCTCTGCTTGATGTGGAGAAGGATAATGAGGTGCTCTGCTTGACGTGGAGAAGGATAATGAGGTGCTCTGCTTGATGTGGAGAAGGATAATGAGGTACTCTGCTTGATGTGGAGAAGGATAATGAGGTGCTCTGCTTGATATGGAGAAGGATAATGAGGTACTCTGCTTGATGTGGAGAAGGATAATGAGGTGCTCTGCTTGATGTGGAGAAGGATAATGAGGTACTCTGCTTGACATGTAGAAGGAGTCTATTCCACAGAAGGTGGAGTCACTGGGACACAAATCTGTCCCGCTAACAAGTCCTATTGATGTCACAGACCAGGCTGAGGTCACACATGCAGATTACTCAAGTGGAGCTTGACTTGTGGATATGCAGCAGTCCCATCAAGGTGGGATCTGAGATTGCTTTGTATGCAAAACAGAGGTCCACCTCTGAGGAGTCTGTATGAAACTGAGTAGAGGGGCAGGGCTTTTAGCCTCTCTGTGTAGGGTAGATGTTTGAGACCTTGGATTCTCCTGATGAGGAGCCTCTGTGGTCTCTCCAGCTGCTGCATGTGCTTTGCGAGGTACTTGCTGAAGAGGGTGTTGTACTCAATAACTGGCCTTATAAGCAAAGTCTATAGGGATGTTATGATCTCCATGTCACTGGATGAGATACCCTTACTTATGAGGTGGGCCATGTAGAAATCTTTCTGTACAATGGAAGCAAATGGTGGTCAAAAGTCAGGTTTCTATCTGCCTGGGTGCCACATCCCTCTTGAATGATTGCATGCTTAGGATGTTGTTATTAATGTGATAATATGTGTGGACATCACTCTCCCCAAAGGGGATGATGATGCATTTTTTTACATTCAGCCTGAGGCCATGTTTCTGGTACCAGTCATTTGTTTGGATGAGACCCTCTTGAAGGACATCCACATCACTAGGGGAATTGATGACCCTGCCCAGCTTGCAGTCATTTGCAAACTTGGTCAGCCATAGCCCACTGCTTTTTGCCTGCACCTCAGAGAAGTATATCCCAAATAACAGAGGCGCCAAGACTGATCCCTGGGGTATGCCACTCATTATGGGTCTACTGCTTGAGGTGGCTTTCCCTATTTTGATTAGGTGGTTCTATCAGTGAGCCAGTTTTCTACCCATCTGGTAACATATGGATTGATGCCTAATTGAGAGAGTTTATTTATTATTCCCGAGTGGAGAATAGTGTTGAACACTTTGGCCAGGTCAAGGTAGGCAGTGTGCACTGTCTTCACATCATCCATGGCTTTGGTGACCGTCTCAAAGAAGTCAACCAGATTTAACAGACATGACCTCCCCTTGACAAAGCCAAACTGTGTGGGGTTGAGTGTTTGGAGGTTGCCATTGTCCCTGTTAATGAAGTCCATGATAATCCATTCCATGGCCTTGCAGATCAGGCTAGTTAGGCTGATGGGTCTATAATTTCCTGGATCAGTGGATGTTCTGCCTTTGTGTAAAGGGATGACAGTGGCTGCCCCCCACTTGGCTGGGACAAAACCATTACTCAGGCTTTGGTTGAATAGGGTGCCTAATGGTGCTGCAAGTCCATGCCTGAGTTCATGTAGGATGCAGCCTGGGATATTATTGGGTCCCATGGAAGCTGTATTTTTACCATTGAGAGGGCAGTGATGACAAGTTCCCTACAGATAAGGGAAGGGGGGCAGGTACTGGGGATGTCCTGATTTACTGATGGGGACAGAGGGGTGAAGTTTTCACTGAATCTGTCAACCAGTAAGTTGGCAATATCTACAGCTTTTGTGTATGTGGTGTCCTTGACCACCAGTTCTGAACAGATCTGGGTGCTTCCTTTGAGATTGCAGATATATGTGAAAGCCTTATGACTGTCTCTAGTAGATGTGGCTAATTCAGACTCTAAGTTGGTTTTAGAACATTTCACTGACGCTCTTATTTTCTTGTTCAGGCTAAGGAGAGATGGTTTCCAATTGCACATTTGCTCCTTCTTAGGCCTAAACAGCAATTTTTTTTTCCTTTTGCTATATAGTTTATTTATTGAAGATGTCCACCAGACAGGTTTACTCTTCCTTGCAGAGGATGATTTTGTCCTGTCGGGTATTCCTGATTCCATGCATCTATATAAATGCTTGTATAGTACTTTGCTGTATATTTGGACATTGGTGCCAGTTCCTACAGAGGGAAGGGGGCTGTGAAGCTGTTTATACCATCCTTCGGGAGATTGTAATCAGCTTTGGAGAAGTTTTTTTGTTTCACCCAATTTAGAGAGGGGGTCAGGGGAGATGGTGACTTTGAAAGTGACCACTTTATGGTTGGATATTACCAGGGACGATGATACTGTAGGGGTGATGCAGTGGTTACTCATGTTGGTTAATAGCAATACCAAGATATTATCACCTCTTGTGGAGGTATGGACTAGCTGTTCCAAGGCATTTGCACTGATAAAATCTAGGAATCTCTGGGACATTTGTGTTCTGGCATGAGTTGGGTAGTTAAAGTCACCCAGCATCAGGGTAAAGGGTTGAATGTTAATAGATTTCAAGAGGTCTGGATAAGTGGAGTGGGCATCTTGAGTCAGATTTGGGGGCCTGTAGCTACCTATGATTTGAATAGTGGTTTTGTCAATGGTTAACAAAACTTGGAGTGTCTCCTGTGTGTCATAATGTTTGACCAGACTGGAGGTGTGTGTGTCTTTAATATATATTGAAACTCCACCTCCTTTAGCTTTGCTACCCACAGTTTGGGGTCTAAATGTAAGATAGGATGACCAGGTTAGGCTGGGGTGCTCTCCACAGCTTTGAACCAGGTTTCTATGACTGCACAAATGTTAGCATCTTCCAGGGTTAAGAATGCTTGCAATGAGTGCAGTTTCATGTTTAGACTTCTAGTGTATAGCAGCATGACGTTTAATTTGTGTTTTGTTTAAATTTTTAGGTTGGTAGTATAGACCTCATGACTTTTCTAAAAAAAGGCACGATGGGGGAGGCAAGAGGCATTGCCAGATGCCTGAAGTCCAAGTGAGACAGATACAAGCTATCTCTAGAAAAGCATCGTGGTCTGTCAATCATATCTTCCCAGGCTGTCAGGTACTGGATCTCCCTGGAATGACACCAGAAACTAAACCAATTGTTCAAGTCAATAATTTTCTGTTTGCATAGATAAAAAATATATCCCAGTAGCTGGCAGAAAACACTGGATGCAATGACCAAAACTCCAAGATAAATTAGAAAACATTTAATAAAAACATAAGCGCTTTCACAGCACCAAGAAGCCACTTCATCAGACAATTTTAAAACTTAAGGCATATGCTAATATATAGTGGATCAAGCTATCACAGCACACTACATCAGCAAACAACTATTTAAAGTGCCACATACAAATAAAAATATTTTATACATAAATCAATATTGGCAGTTTAATGAAATGACATGCTGAGCCATTAGCAAGCAAGATAAAAATGGGAATATTAAAACATACATGCATATGCACATTTACACACGTATAAACAAAAACATATAAAACATATATATACAACTAAATAGCTGACAAAAGGAGGTCCATTACTTCAGCCGTCTAGACTTCAGCAATGGTCTAAGGGGAACATTAAAACATACATGCATATGCACATTTACACATGTATAAACAGAAACATATAAAACATATATATATACACAGCTAAACAGCTGACCAAAGGAGGTCCATTACTTCAGCCGTCTAGACTTCAGCAATGGTCTAAGGGGAACATTAAAACATACATGCATATGCACATTTACACATGTATAAACAGAAACATATAAAACATATATATATATATATATATATATATATATATATATATATATATACACAGCTAAACAGCTGACCAAAGGAGGTCCATTACTTCAGCCATCTAGACTTCAGCAATGGTCTAAGGGGAACATTAAAACATACATGCATATGCACATTTACACATGTAAAAAGTAGGCAGCAGACATTGCAAAGTGCAGTAAATGGTAAGAATAAGCAATAACTAGTAAAAATAATCACGAAAACAGGATACTTATTGTTATAGATCACAGATCAAAGTTGTGGTCAGTGACCCTTCTCTGTCCGGCTCAGTGTGAAATAGAAGAAACCCTCACAAAGGTAGGGCTTAAGTACCAGAAAGTACAAACCTGAAACAACTTTTAAAAAGCTCAACAGAACCAATGAGGTGCTAACTCCAAGCCATAGACCAGCCAACATTTACCAGCCAGTGGCCAGTCAACATTATCCTCTTACTAAAGGAAGAATGGCTTCTGTTAATCCAAGATGGCCTGGAAAATGTGCTCAGAACAAATCAGCCACTGCAAACAAACAAGCAGGCCCAAAGACAGCAAACCTGAAACTGGACTGTGATACAGCTAGTAGCTACCCTATTCTGGACAAAAAATGCTACCAAAATGTTTATCACAGCAGAAAAATAGCAGTAAGACACAAAGTGAAAGGTTTTAAACAGTAACAGGAGAAGGGAGGCTCTAGAGAATGATTTTAACTGCAAACACATTAGTTATATGATACACTGCTTGGCAGGAAAACCAGAACAAACAAACAAACAAACAAACAAACAAACAAACAAACAAACAAACAAACAGATGCTTACATAATGGAGAAAATTTCCAATTAATACATGTCACACAGTGAAACTAGCTAAAAAAGCATTACAAAGAGTGAGACAGTAAAAACAATGATTTAACATGCCCAGTAATGCTGGCAATTGCAGTACAACAGTGCATATTAGTTTATAACAATAAAATACAGTAAAAGTAGGCAGCAGACAATAAAAAGTACAATAAATTGTAAGAATAAGCAACAACTAGTAAAACATAAGCAAGAAAATAGGATACTTATTGTTATATACAACAGATCAGAGTTGTGATCAGTGCCACTCTTGCATTCAGCTCAGTGTGAATAAGCAGAAAGCTTCTCAAAGGTAGGGCTTAAGTACCAGAAATTCCAAACCTGGAACAACTTAAAGAAAGCTCAAAAGAACCAATGGGCTACTTACTCCCACCATATATCAGCCAGCCATTACCAGCCAGTGGCCAATCAACACAATCCTCTCACTAAAGTGAAAAATGTGTTCGGGTAATTCAAGATGGCCTGGAAAATGTGATCAGAACAAACAGCCACTGCAAACAAACAACCCGCCTCATAGACAGCAAACCTGAAACTGGATATGCTACAGCTACTAGCTACACTAGTTAGGCAGAAAACACTACAGAAATGTTTATCACAATATAAAAACAGCAGTGAGACACAAAATAAAAGTTTTAAATAGAAAAAGGAGCAAAGATACTCTAGAGTATAGTTAGGCTGCAAACAAATCTGTTATATGATAGACTGCTTGGCAGGAAAAACAGAACAAACAAATAGATGCTTAACAAATGAAGAACATTTCCAGTTAATAATTTTCACATAGTGAAACTAGCTAAAAAAGCTTTACAAACAGTGAAACAGTAACAAAAGTGATTTAACAGGCCCAGTAAGGCAGACAATTGCAGTACAACAGTGCAGATTAGTTTATAGCAATAAAATACAGTAAAAAGTAGGCAGCAGACATAACATAGTGCAATAAATTTTAAGAATATGCAATAGTTAGTAATAATAAGCAAGAAAACAGGATTCTTGTTGTTATATATTACAGATCAGAGTTGTGGTCCATGCCCCTCCTCCATTCAGCTCAGTGTGAATAAACAGAAACCTTCTCAAAGGTAGGGCTTAGGTCCCAGAAGGTTCAAACCTGAAATAACTTAAAAAAGCTCAAAGGAACCAATGAGGTGCTTATGCAAACAAACAACCAAGTCCAGAGACAGCAAACCTGAAATTGGACTATGCTATAGTTACTAGCTACACTGTTTTAGGCAGAAAACAGTACAGAAATATTTATCACTGCAGAAAAATAGCAGTGAGACACTAAATGAAAGTTTTAAATAGAAAAATGAGCAAGGGAACTCTAGAAAATGGTTTAGCTGCAAACAAATCAGTTATGATCCACTCTTTGGCAGGAAAATCAGAAGAAACAAACATATATGCTTTAACAAATGATGAACATTTCCAGTTAATACCTTTTACATGGTGAAACTAGCTAAAAAATGTTTACTAGCAGTGAGACAGTAACAAAAGTGATTTAACAGGTCCAGTAAGGCAAACAATTGCAGTACAACAGTGCAGATAAAAAAATAGGCAGCAGACAATTAAAAGTGCAATAAATGGTAAGAATAAGTGATAACTGATAAAATAAGGAAGAAAACAAGATACTTATTGTTATATATCACAGATCAGAGTTGTGGTTACTGCCCCTCCTCTGTTCATCTCAGTGTAAATAAACATAAACCCTCTCAAAGGTAAGGCTTAAGTACCAGAAGGTTCAAACCTGAAACAACTTAAAACAAAACTCAAAGAACCAATGAGGTGCTTACTCAAAGACTCAGACCAGTCAACTTTTTCCAGTTGTGGTCAGTCAACACAATCCTCTCACTAAAGTAAAGAATGGCTTCTGCTAATACATGATGGCCTGGAAAATGTGATCAGAACAAACAGTCACTACAATGAACCAGACCCAGAGACAGCAAACCTGAAACCAGACTATGTTACAGCTACTAGCTACACTGTTTTAAGCAGAAAAACAGCAGTGTGACACTAAATGAAAGTTTTAAAGATAAAAAGGAAGAAGGAGACTCTAGAGAATGCTTTTAAGTGCAAACAAATCAGTTATACAGTACACCCCTTGTCAGGAAAATCAGAACAAAGAAACAGATGTTTAACAAATGGATAAACTTTCCAGTTAATACCTTTCACACAGTGAAACTAGCTAAAAAAGCTTTACAAACAGTGAGATAGTAACAAAAGTGATTTAACAGGCCCAGTAAGGCAGACAATTACAACAGTGCAGATTAGTCTGCAACAATAAAACGCAGTAAAAAGTAGGCAACAGACAATAAAAAGTGCAATAAATTGTAAGAATAAGCAATAGCTAGTAAGAAGTTATCAAGAAAACATGATGCTTATTGTTATATATGACAGAACAGAATTGTGGTCAGTGCCCCTCCTCAATTTAGCTCAGTGTGAATAAGCTTATAAGGTAAACACCTTAACCATTATTCTAATCTCCCAAATTATTTTTAACTGTTCTTAACAAGCTAAAATAGGATTTAAAAGGAGCAGAATAGATGGTGTGGTTTTATTCTGATGAAGTCCTTGCACAGGATGAAAGCAATCAATAAACAATATTTTTCTACAAAATTTCATTTGTGTGAATTGTATACTTGGAGACCAAATTTTACAACATTATGCTATACTTGGTTTTAATTCAGCTAATAATGTTTTAGCCAGTTGCAGAAATAGCTTCAGGTGTCACTCAGTGATAGCTGTTTTAAGATGTTCCAGTTGTAAGCCTGATGTGATGCAAGGAAAGGGTTGAGGTAAACTTTGGACAGGTTTATGACTGTGTTGTATATTATCAGTTTACAATGTTTGGGAGTAGTACAAATTGCATATTTTGGGTGGTGGTCATTTAGAGCATCAGGTAATATTGCTAATTATGTTATGCTGTTAGGATTGGTAGTAGACCCTAATCTAGGATGGGGTGACTGGATATTGACTTATATCTGGTAGAAGTATGGATAAGTTTGGTAAAGTTGTACAAGTTTATATAGTTGTAGTTAGTAACTTGAGGAGAAGTTAGCCAGTTAATGTTGGTGTCTAATAGGATGATAGTTATGTACAGTATACTTTGAGAAGGTTCTGAAAATATGTGTTTAATGACAGCAGTGTTTTGAATGCTAGTTAGGGGGTATACAGTGCAATTATGCATATTAAGTTAGCTTTGCTTTGCTTAGGTGGAGTATTGAGGTCTGGATTTCAGCTTTTGAGAAAGATTAAATAGGTTTGGATATGAATAAATGTCCATGGTGTTTTGTAAAGTATGGTTATACCTCTAACTTTTTTGTTGATCGGTCATGTCTTAAGATACTACAGCGAGGAAGGTGTCAGTATTTCATTGGATGGTTATTATACCATTGGGATGAACTAGTTTGTATTTCACTTGAGTAATGAGATACTGTTTCTTATCTTTATCTATATAAGCAACTACTACTGCTTTGTTAGGGAGGGTTTCTTTCTACCAACATACTGTGATTTTACAAGTGTACCCTACTGTCTAAATCTAGTAGTGCCTGCAGTTCCATGCCATCCATTAAGATGGTTTATTTAATTTACTTGGTTCTATCCCAGTAACAGAAGGCTGACTTTACTTTCCAGGCACACACTTCATTATATTCCACAGGTAAGACATTGTTAGTAGTGGGCTTTTAGCTAGCTATAGTCTTAATACACATAACAGTGTTACCATTATTAGGGAAAAATGTAGTAAAGTAGCCATTTTCCACATTTAAAATATAGCATGTGTATAGTTGCTACCAAAATTGAATGCATATCATATCACGTATTGACCACTCAACTTTGCATACTGCCTCACTATTCATCAGTCTTTTCACTGCATAATTTTCAGTGTTCTTTGATAATCTACTTTTGTAATCCTAATAAGTAAAACTATTTTAATGTATCCATAGCTAGAATTTGTATCATTGCGTTTAGAATGTTCACCCTCAGGATCCAACCACAGATTAAGAAAATATTTCAAATGATATAACTGAGATGCTATAATTTTATCAGATAAGAATGTCGTGCTGTACAGCTTCAGGGATGGTATTTCAGTAGTGACACTGCATTGTTCTAGCAATGTCTTTAGACTTTGTTAGTCTTCGTTATCCATGAAAGCTCTCAGAAGCTCTCCAGCTGATCCCTGTTCTCCTGGATGGCATATTCTTGAATGCCACTATTATTTATTTATTAACACTGGATTACCCAGAAAGTCCGACTGGACTGAAAAGCCCATTTTCAGTGGAGGCCCATCTGTTCCTTCAGCAGGGCACCATTTCTGCCAATATAAGTTTTTGTCAATTAAAACTACATTTTTAACTGCAATATATTTGGTCTGCAACATTTTATTTTCTACTGCAATCATTTTGAGTTTAATGTTCTTTGCCTGTGAAAAATTATGCAGGTGAAATACACCTAAATTGCTTTGAAGGAGAAATTGGCCAAAACAGTATAGCTTACACAGGTAGCAAAAAGAAAAAAATAAATCTGGATTTCTGACATAAATTGTACCAAAAATGCCCACTGCACTCACAAATGTAGTCTATAAAGTGCCCTGAAGACCAGGTTTCCATTCAAATTATATAAATTGACTACAGAACCAAAGATTTCCATCAGAGATGACTGAAATCTTACTGACAGCTTTGTTGAAGCCCAAAGGTCATCAGAAAATTAGGAATAACAGTTGCTCACAGACAAAAGTGCCATAAAAGTCATCAGAAAATCAGGAATAACAGTTGCTCACAGACAAAAGTGCCATAAAAGTCATCAGAAAATCAGGAATAACAGTTGCTCACAGACAAAAGTGCCATAAAAGTTGTCAGAAAATCAGGAATAACAGTTGCTCACAGACAAACGTGCAATAAAAGTTGTCAGAAAATCAGGAATAACAGTTGCTCACAGACAAACGTGCCATAAAAGTTGTCAGAAAATCAGGAATAACAGTTGCTCACAGACAAACGTGCCATGTTTCCCTTTTGCTTCAAGAAGGGGCAGGAATTAGATGCACAGCATGCATGTGCTCTCGGGCAAAATATCTCTTCCTCCTTCTCCTTAGGTTCTACTGGAGTCCCTTCCAGGAAGATTTCCAAGTGTCTCCATGAATACTTCATGAATGTTCTTTATTTCCTGCAGATATGCCACTCAAAATCCTTATTCCAGGTCAACAATCACTGAATTGTATTTATGTGGGGTTCTATCCCTGTCCAATGACATTTTCAGCCACATCTCAAGCTAAAGGGTAAATACATGTACAAGTACATTCAGCAGCATTTAGTGCAGCAATAAATATATTTGGGAAGTTTGTAATGCACATAGAATAGCACATTTGTTATAGCTTAATTCTTAAGAAATAGCAGGCAAAATGAACAAAAGTGTCATGTTTTTTCAGAAAAAAAAATCTTTGATGAGGGTTAGATATAACATAACAAACTTCACCTTTATACTACAAATCCTGTTCCACATAGTTTCTCCTCATATCTACAGCTGCCATCAGTAACTAGAGTATGAGGTTCTGACAGCAGCCAAACATTTGCAGCATGACGCAGCAGGACATGTATAGCCACAAATGCATGTAGATTTCATATATATGTGTTGGTATGCCCCCATAATTCAGAAGTGTAGCTGGTTCAACCAGTGCCCTGGGCTGGTACTGTGAACCAACACCCAGCACCCACTGCTGTGTGAGTGAAAAGAGAAAAAAAAGCACATCAGTGTAATAAGTCAATACATAAATTCCAAGTTGGCTTGTTACAGTTAGATCTGTGACCCCCCCAACAGGTCCCATTTCTATGCCCTAGCCCCCAAACCTCCTTCAACATAATTTCTTATAAACTGTAGCAGTTTGCTAGACCTCATACCCTGTCTGCATGGAGTGCTACAACACTTCTGCTTTAGTTTAAAAAAAGTATGTCTCCTTTTAAAATTGTAGCAAATTACTTGCTACAAATGTAACATACAGTTGCTACAGTTTATACTCTGCCTGCACATATAGCTACTGCACTCAGATTTTAGTTAAAACAAAAATATACATTGTTTTACTTTTAAACTGCAGCAAACTGTTTGCTACAATACAGCAAGTAATTGCTACAGTTTAGACCACACACTGAGTACTATAGCGCTCAAGTTTGGCTGCAAATGCAATACCATCTTTTAAAAGCTAGAGCTACCCTCCAACACTTTGTGCCTGGGGCAGTAGCCCCTCTAGCCCCACCCTAGTTGCACTATTGTCATAATTAGAATATCACACTGTTTTTCAGTAATTTGATTCCATTTATATGATTTTAAAATGCATTTGCTGCTGGTACTGTTTATTGTGCCAAAATGTTGTGATTTGAGGCAATTTTTGGCTTTTTTCCTATTGAGAATTAGAAATGTTCTGGAGTTCCTGGTATAGTCTATGTCTTAGGCTTTATTCACAGATGAATTTATGTTTATCTGTGACTTGTGTTGCCTATAAATTGTGTTACATAGCAGGACCTGCTGATGCATTTGTCTGGACTGCTTTGTCCTGCATTTCCTTGCTGGAGACAACATCTGGATGGATCACTTCTTATAGGATTTGATTTTGCTACAAGTCCCATCAAGGAAGTTTTATTTAAATCTGATTTTGTCTCTGCAATCACTGTTAATCTGTCAATACTGTTTATTTTCCATAGACCAGTTATGCTAATGTCCTAAGCATTCTGCTTGCACCAGGCTTGTCAGTTGCTTTTGTGAGCAATTGTGCAAATGATATAGTATAAATTGTGATGCATAACAGGATCTGATGCTCTGTTGGGCTGGGCTGTTCTGTGTTACATTTGCTACTGGGGCGACCGGCTCTAATCACATTTGAACTAGTGGCACTAAGCCCAGGCATAGGGGGGATGTTGCACTGTAGGAATGCTGGTGTTTTTTTTTTTAAAGTGATTATCTGTTATCAGGCATAGGGGATGTTGCACTGTAGGAATGCTGGTGTTTTATTTTTAAAGTGATTATCTGTTATCAGGCATAGGGGGATGTTGCACTGTAGGAATGCTGGTGTTTTATTTTTAAAGTGATTATCTGTTATCAGGCATAGGGGGATGTTGCACTGTAGGAATGCTGGTGTTTTATTTTTAAAGTGATTATCTGTTATCAGGCATAGGGGATGTTGCACTGTAGGAATGCTGGTGTTTTATTTTTAAAGTGATTATCTGTTATCAGGCATAGGGGGATGTTGCACTGTAGGAATGCTGGTGTTTTATTTTTAAAGTGATTATCGGGGGATGTTGCACTGTAGGAATGCTGGTGTTTTATTTTTAAAGTGATTATCTGTTATCAGGCATAGGGGGATGTTGCACTGTAGGAATGCTGGTGTTTTATTTTTAAAGTGATTATCTGTTATCAGGCATAGGGGATGTTGCACTGTAGGAATGCTGGTGTTTTATTTTTAAAGTGATTATCTGTTATCAGGCATAGGGGATGTTGCACTGTAGGAATGCTGGTGTTTTATTTTTAAAGTGATTATCTGTTATCAGGCATAGGGGGGATGTTGCACTGTAGGAATGCTGGTGTTTTATTTTTAAAGTGATTATCTGTTATCAGGCATAGGGGGATGTTGCACTGTAGGAATGCT
>NC_056749.1:53503615-53525166 GCF_019279795.1 Protopterus annectens
TTTAAAAGTGATTATCTGTTATCAGGCATAGGGATGTTGCACTGTAGGAATGCTGGTGTTTTATTTTTAAAGTGATTATCTGTTATCAGGCATAGGGGATGTTGCACTGTAGGAATGCTGGTGTTTTATTTTTAAAGTGATTATCTGTTATCAGGCATAGGGGATGTTGCACTGTAGGAATGCTGGTGTTTTATTTTTAAAGTGATTATCTGTTATCAGGCATAGGGGATGTTGCACTGTAGGAATGCTGGTGTTTTATTTTTAAAGTGATTATCTGTTATCAGGCATAGGGGATGTTGCACTGTAGGAATGCTGGTGTTTTATTTTTAAAGTGATTATCTGTTATCAGGCATAGGGGGGATGTTGCACTGTAGGAATGCTGGTGTTTTATTTTTAAAGTGATTATCTGTTATCAGGCATAGGGGATGTTGCACTGTAGGAATGCTGGTGTTTTATTTTTAAAGTGATTATCTGTTATCAGGCATAGGGGATGTTGCACTGTAGGAATGCTGGTGTTTTATTTTTAAAGTGATTATCTGTTATCAGGCATAGGGGGGATGTTGCACTGTAGGAATGCTGGTGTTTTATTTTTAAAGTGATTATCTGTTATCAGGCATAGGGGATGTTGCACTGTAGGAATGCTGGTGTTTTATTTTTAAAGTGATTATCTGTTATCAGGCATAGGGGATGTTGCACTGTAGGAATGCTGGTGTTTTATTTTTAAAGTGATTATCTGTTATCAGGCATAGGGGATGTTGCACTGTAGGAATGCTGGTGTTTTATTTTTAAAGTGATTATCTGTTATCAGGCATAGGGGGATGTTGCACTGTAGGAATGCTGGTGTTTTATTTTTAAAGTGATTATCTGTTATCAGGCATAGGGGATGTTGCACTGTAGGAATGCTGGTGTTTTATTTTTAAAGTGATTATCTGTTATCAGGCATAGGGGGATGTTGCACTGTAGGAATGCTGGTGTTTTATTTTTAAAGTGATTATCTGTTATCAGGCATAGGGGGATGTTGCACTGTAGGAATGCTGGTGTTTTATTTTTAAAGTGATTATCTGTTATCAGGCATAGGGGATGTTGCACTGTAGGAATGCTGGTGTTTTATTTTTAAAGTGATTATCTGTTATCAGGCATAGGGGATGTTGCACTGTAGGAATGCTGGTGTTTTATTTTTAAAGTGATTATCTGTTATCAGGCATAGGGGGGATGTTGCACTGTAGGAATGCTGGTGTTTTATTTTTAAAGTGATTATCTGTTATCAGGCATAGGGGATGTTGCACTGTAGGAATGCTGGTGTTTTATTTTTAAAGTGATTATCTGTTATCAGGCATAGGGGATGTTGCACTGTAGGAATGCTGGTGTTTTATTTTTAAAGTGATTATCTGTTATCAGGCATAGGGGATGTTGCACTGTAGGAATGCTGGTGTTTTATTTTTAAAGTGATTATCTGTTATCAGGCATAGGGGATGTTGCACTGTAGGAATGCTGGTGTTTTATTTTTAAAGTGATTATCTGTTATCAGGCATAGGGGGATGTTGCACTGTAGGAATGCTGGTGTTTTATTTTTAAAGTGATTATCTGTTATCAGGCATAGGGGGGATGTTGCACTGTAGGAATGCTGGTGTTTTATTTTAAAGTGATTATCGGGGGATGTTGCACTGTAGGAATGCTGGTGTTTTATTTTTAAAGTGATTATCAGGGGATGTTGCACTGTAGGAATGCTGGTGTTTTATTTTTAAAGTGATTATCTGTTATTCTCTTTATTTGTCTTGATCATTCACCTAGCTTGCATGGTTGCTAAAGGTTCTTACTCATAATACTACTTGGCTATCAGGTGCGTTGAGTTGCTCTCTTCTGCTTTTGGATGTTTATAACAACCCCTTCTTGCTCATAGCTGAGCTGTATTACCTTTGTTACTGCTCCTGATTCATTATTTTTTTTATCAAAACTTTTTTTTGACAACAGGTCAGTTGTTCAAATTCTTTTTGCTGTTATACTAGCTCCTTCCTGCTGCCAGGCCATGTTAGAGCTCTCACCAACTTATGATGGTATCTACATTTTTCTTATTGCTTAGGATAGTTATTACCAATAACTGCATCCAGCTGCAGCCATGCATGTGACAGAACTAAGTCTGATAAATCTTAGAGTTAATTATTTTGGTACGTCTGAGCATACTGACTCTGAAATGTGTGCTTTGTTGTTGCCGAGCCAGGCTCTGTTCATTCTTTTGATAGCAGCTGATCTTTGATGTGTCTGGTATGTGCCATCCACTCTAGCCGTCATTGGTAGCATCCACGCTTGCTGTTATAGAGGGTACTGTGAGTACGTGTTTCTACCTGTTAAGTCCTCCTTCTGTGGTTGTTAGACAAAATCTGTGTGCTGATCTGTTGCTAATGTAAATGTGTAGTGTACCAAAGTATACCTATGTAAACAGAGGTATTCAAGAAGGCTCGAGTTAAGTCTGGTATCTCACCTGTGATGCACAGAGAGAACGGACTAACAAGAAACAGAGTACTAAGGATTCATCCAGATAAAATCACTTTAACTTAATTATGATTCCAAAATCCTGTTTTTTTATGGAAGACTATTTTAACATGTTTGTTATGGAAAAAATGTTAAGTGACTTTAAAAGTGTACCAGAATCTACTCTTCATTATCGAGTGTGGGAATATTCTCAAAGGAACTGGGTAGATTACAAAATCTAAGTTTCCAATTAGTATGATATAAAACACAATAGCCTGATAGGTGAATTCAGTAAAGTAGTTCCTCACATAGAGGATCATCTCAAAGGAAGACCTGGAAGTTTGGCATGAGAGAGAGCCCAGTTAGATCTAACCTGTCAAGCATAATGCATAACCTGTGGAGTATAACTTGTGCAAATTTTGGGCCTGGGAGAGTCAGCAGCCTTGGCCTTTTAGTTAAAGGACAGGCTTTACTGGAAAAACTCACTAGACTCTGCCACAGCTTGCTGTGAGGGAAAGGTTAGTTTGCTTTTGATTCCTTGTACTTTGTATTTCTTTATTGCCTTTTTCTATTTTATATACTGCAATTTCTTTTCTTTACACTGTGTTTTACTTGTATTCTGCTTTTAATTGGATATTAAAACTTGAAAAAAGACCATAGCTGTGTTTCTTGTGAGTCAGATAGAATTTTTTTCCCATCCTCCCACCCTGTTACTGTTGTGTTCTTAAACATCGCTGCTGTTCTCATTGCCTGCCCCTTATGTTAATTTTACCATATATCTCCTTCCTTCTCTCCTTTCACTGGGTGGTATGAGGAAGCACAAAATTATCTTTTTGTGGAAGCACTCCCATTCAACTACTTAAATTTATTGGCCATCCCACTGTATTCCATAGTACCAGAATACAAAACTGGCCACCCCCTTTCAGTCTATCCTGCTCTTTTTAAAATGGTGGCTCTCCACTTAGACAGCTAAAACTTAAGTTACCCACTTTCATATCTAACTGCTTAGTGCACACTGCAGTGTTTAGGATAAACCATTTTTTTCATCTTACCTTTAAACATCTGTTGCAAGCCCACCATTTATTGGAGAGCCCACATTCTGCCTCTCAGTAGTCATCTTGGAATTAGTGATTCTGTTTTATCCTGGTGCGAGAAAGAGTACAGGGACATTATTTCCTGGAGACTACTGATGACCAGAAAACCCAATAACTGCTTCATAGGTAACAGCTTGGAATCTGCCTTATATTCTGGTCCTGGTGAGAGAAGGAGCAGAATGCATTGATTCCAGACTGTTTCTGGTTGGAACGTGTCTGTGCTTAACATTCCTGATTTGTCTGGTTACTATTCAACTCATCTACCAGGAAAAGCTTACAAGTCTACAGACCCATGCATCATCTGGGACAAAACTGTGGATCACCAAATGGGCTGTTGCCTGCTTTTCATCCTGGGATTGGTGCTAATGTTTTGCGTCTAGTGAGAGAAGAAGCAAAGGAGTATTTGACTCCCCTCTTTTCATCATTCTTGACAAGCTAATACTTTGTTTTCAGTAAGTTCTGCTTGATTTCTTTCTAACTTTAGAATGTCTGCCTAAATATTTCATCCTTAAAATTTCAGGGTCTACATATTATTTTCCCCTCAAGTGTTTGGCAGTGCTCTGTACAGACACCTTGAATGGCATTTTTCCTGTAAAAGCACAATTGAAATTTCTCCAATAGTTAGTCGCACACAGGACAACTAGTTCACAGTGGCAAGCATTGTCCACATAGTGGCAAACTGGATACTCCTGAGAGTGATTGACATTCTCACTCCAGCTTTCTAATCAATAAAAAGGGTCTGTTGCCATTGATATGAACTTTCCTACTGTCTCCATTACTAGCTTGGTGGATATGGGCATCCTGAGGCAATGTAGAAATTGCCTCATGTTTACTGATAACCAGTTAATTCTCAAACAAACTGATATGGTATGTGAGAGATGTATTAACACAATGTCACTGGCAAAGCTCTTATATAAAAGTGCTCCTAATGTCAATAAGGTTGTCAGTAGTACACACGCTGCACCCATCATGCACAATTCAAAACAGACATATCAAGCCACATATGCTGAGGCACTTAAATATAGCCTTCCTAAACCACAAAGACCTCCAAGACGAAGTACACATAACAAATACCCACAGCAGCCCCAAATGCACTCTCAAAACAACAACCACATCAGCACATACAGCTACATCTCATGGAGTCTCTACCTCTAAGCCCATAAGGCAAGCCACCACACAATCCAATATTCTAGTTATTGGAGACTCCATCATAAGACCCACTGATGTTCATAGGTTTAGGTTCATAGGTTCATACTAGGCTATCTGCCCAAGGGCATTTATAAGCCTAGCCCATAGTTATTTGGCTTTCACCACCCCTTTAGTTTGAATAAAACTATGCCTATTATTTTGCTGTGCCTCTGTCAAGCAGTGACACTGAAATAATCCCTGGGGTATATCTGCAATCTCCCATCC
Organism: Protopterus annectens; assembly: GCF_019279795.1. Classification (NCBI taxonomy): domain Eukaryota; kingdom Metazoa; phylum Chordata; order Ceratodontiformes; family Protopteridae; genus Protopterus; species Protopterus annectens. The sequence goes on from NC_056749.1 coordinate 53,508,592, forward strand.
ATTGGTCAAGATTCCTCTTGAACAAGGCCAGCGAGGTGCTCTGCCTCACATGTACCGGGATTTTGTTCCACAGCATATGGAGTCTCTGGGTGATGAATCTGTCCCTCCAGCACGTTCTATTAATAACCGTGTCAAGGTTTAAGTCTCCCGCCCTTGTGGTTCTGAGGGATCTAGATTTTTTGAGGTGAAGCATATTCATCAATTCAGGGTTTGACATGGCCTTATATGTCAGGCACAGGTCACCTCTGAGCAAGCGGTATGAGACTGAATAGAGCTGGAGTTCTTTCAGTCGGGCAGCATAAGACATATTTTGAGACCCTTTATCCTTTTGGTGAGGAACTTTTGGGGCCTTTCCAGCTGCTGCAGGTGTCGGGTCAGATACATTCTGAATAGGGCATTGTACTCAATCATAGGTCTAATGAGTGATGAGTACAGGGGGACGATGACCTCCCTTGATCTAGATGTGAATCCCTTCATGATCAGGTGGGCAATGTAGAAGGTTTTCCTAACTACTTTAGCAACATGAGTGTCAAACGAAGGTTACTGTCAACCTGGGTCCCCAGATCCCTGATGACTTCTTCTGTGCTCAGTGGATTGTCACCTATATGGTAGCTAGGGGTAACCTTGTTTTTCCCGAAGGGTATGACTATGCATTTCTTGGCATTTAACTTTAGGCCATGGCTCTGGCACCAGTTATCTGTTTCTGTGAGGCCCTTCTGAAGGATATCTGTGTCAGATGTGTTTTCGACTATGGCGCCCAGTTTGCAGTCATCTGCAAACTTTGTCAGCCATAACCCTCCTCTCTTTGCTTGTACTTCAGAAAAGTTGATGCCGAACAAGAGTGGACCCAGGACTGAGCCCTGTGGGACACCACTTGTGACAGGCTTTGAGTCTGACATGGCTCCAGCAACTCTGACCCTGTGGGTTCTGTCACTTAGCCAGTTTGCAACCCATCTTGTGATGTATGGGTTTACATTCAAGCTGATGAGTTTTTCGATGATACCTGAGTGGGGTATTGTGTCGAAGGCCTTTGCCAGGTCAAGGTAGGCTGTATGGACTGCCTTTCCCTCATCAATGGCCTTGGTGACTGTCTCGAAAAAGTCAACCAAGTTTAAAAGGCATGATCTGCCTTTGACAAAGCCAAACTGGGTTGGATCCAAAGTCTGCAAGTTCCCTATGTCTTTATTTATGAGTTCCATTATGATCCTCTCCATGGCTTTGCAGATAAGGCTTGTCAAGCTAATGGGATGGTAATTTCCAGGGTCGGTGGAGGCACCGCCCTTGTGAAGTGGGACCACAGTCGCCGTGCGCCACTCCTTGGGTACGTATCCTGAGGTGAGGCTAAGATTAAACAGCTGTCCTAACTGCGGGTTTAATTCCTCATTGAGTTCGTGGAGCACACAGCCGGGGACACCATCTGGTCCCATGGATGCTGTGTTTTTGCTTTGGAGAGGAGTTCTCACCTGGGCATTGGGGATGTTTGGGGGGCTACAATCCTCTGGTATAGATATCTCTCCTTTTGGGGGGGGGGAGAAGTTTGCACTGAACCTGTCAGCCAGTATGTTGGCAATGTGTGTAGGTTCAGTAATCTTCACATCATTTTGAACTAATTCTGAGCATATCTGGGAGTTTCCTCCTAGGTTTCTAACATAGCTAAAGAAGGCCTTATGATTGTCTTTTGAGTCCTTGGCGATTTTCTCTCAAAATTTGCCTTGGATGATTTTATGAGAGCTCTTAGTTTTTTACTTATAATGATCAAAGGTGTCTTACCTTTCAAGGATTTTGCTCTATCTTGTAGTAGCTTCCTCCTTTTGTTGTAGAGCTTGTTTATGGCTGGGGTCCACCAGACTGGACACTTGCCTTTGGTACAAAGAGTCTTAGTTTTGTTTGGGATTGCCTGATCCATGCAGTCCTGTAGGTGCTGGTAGAAGGCATTTGTAAGTGATTCAGCGGTTTGAGTAATGTTTACCACTGGCTCAGGGGCCTTAAAGGAGACCACACTAGTTTTTAGAAGTGTGAAGTCGGCTTTTGATAAGTTTTTCACTGTGGTCTTTTTTATTTCAGGTGGGGGCGGGATGAGGACCTCCAGCGAGATTAGTTTATAATCTGATCTCATCAGTGAGGGGTATACTTCCGGTGTTGAACATTGTGATCCCATGTTCGTGATGATGAGATCAAGTATGTTTTCTCCTCTTGTGGGGATGGTGACTAGTTGTTCCATGGCATTTGAGTTTATAAACTCCAGGAACCTCTGGGCTAGAGTGTTTGGGCTTGAGTAGTGTTCCCAGTCTATATTAGGGTAGTTGAAGTCACCTAGTATGATGGTGTTTGGAGATACATTTATCCCCTCCAATGTTGCTTATTGGGGCTAGAATATGCCACATTATGCAGGCACTCAAGTCATAATTGGACCACAGTCACCAATATGACTCAGTCATAGTCCATGTGGGAGTAAATGACTGGAGACATACCTCCCTAGACTATATGAAGAGAGACATCATGGAGCTCTTGGAATATGTTTCTCAGGCTGGTATGAGCCTAGCATTGAGCAGCAATTTACCTTCTCCAAGGATGGTGTCCACAATATGAACAAAAGATGACTGACAATAATAATTGGCATAGTTTCTGGTGTTATTCTAAGGGGCTAATATATTTGTCAGCATGGAAGGAGATGGTCAACAGACCACGCTGCTTTGCACCTCTCCCCTCTAGGTTTTCGAATATTAGCTAAAACATTGTCATCCACCATAGTGCCTCTTTTAGGCAATGCCAAACTGAAAGTACATCTGATATAGCAAATCAAAAACCAAGAAAATCCAAAGGTATTACTGCTCAATGTTAGGAGTCTAAACAAAAAACTCCACTCCCTAGAAGCTCTCTTTACCCTAGAGAATGCTGACATCTGTGCAGTCACTGAGACATGTTTTAAACCCATGGAGAGCACACCAACAGTGCTAGGTTATAATGCCTTCCACACATTTAGGCCAGCTACTTCACAGGCAGGGACTAAAGGTGGAGGTGTCTCTGTTTACATCAAAGATAAATACACTTCAAGGCTGGTCAAACAGGACAATGTACTTAAGCTGCTCCATGTTTAAACCACTATAGGTAAAATCCACCAATACCACTTTCTTGCAAGCTATACGTCCCCATCTATGAGCCAGCAAACCCATACCATGTATTTAAACTTATTAGAAACACTAACCATTCAACCCAATACCATATTCATGGGTGACTTTAATTACCCCACTACTGACTGGGAATCATATACAAAACCAAATGTAGATGCACAGAGATTCCAGGATTTTGTGAACACAAAATCCCTAGGCCAGATAGTCAATACACCAACCAGGGGTGCAACCATATTGGATATGGTCCTCACTAATACGGGAGAGTGTTGCACACCCCCTACTATAATTCCTTCCTTGGTAAGGTCAGACCACAAAATGGTCTCCTGTGAAGTAAAAATAAAACCTGGACCCCCAGCTAAACCTGGAATATTCAGGAACTATTCTAAGGCTAACCTCCTGGTATTAAGTGACAACCTGGCAAAATTTCAAGACCCCATAAACCCTGAGAACACTGCTGCCTATGCAATCTGTTCAAAGAAACCCTATACAAGCATGTTAATAGCTGCATAGAGGCAGCTATACCCACCAGGAAGAAGTACAGAACTAACTCAAAAAACAACCCACCCTGGTGGAATCACAAAATCAATCAGATGTATAACAGCAGGAAGAAAATCATGACAAAAATTAGGAGGTGCCTCACCCAGCAGGATAAAAGCACCATCAAACTAAACAAACAACTCCAAGGACAAATAAAGTCTGCCAGTGCCAAATTTCAGGTAAGTTTGGCTTCCCAGGCCAAGGAAAACTACAAAGCATTCTTTAGCTTTGTCCACAACCTCAAAGGCAATATACAATTGTGTGCAGCGTTCACTGTAAATGGAGCCACCTATACTGAGCCAGAAGACATAGCAAACCTCCTGGCTGATAAATTCAGCTCAAACTTTACCCCAATCTCCCCCACAACCTTCTATCAGGACATATCATCAAATATAACTCCCCCTACTATCACTAGGGAACAGGTTCTTAATGCTCTCTCTAAGACCAAGAACACTGCATCAGTGGGTCCAGATAATATTGCAGGATGCCTTCTAAATAGCATGAAACATGACCTTTCATGGCCTCTGGAATTGCTATTTAACTGTAGCTTTCAAACAGGTTTCATGCCTCATGAATAGAGAAAGGCAACAGTCATCTCTCTATACAAAGGAGGGCCATCTACAGACCCTGGAAACTACAGATCTATAAGTCTCACTAGTCTTATATGTAAAGTCATGTAAAGAATTGCCATGGAGATGATCAGTAGAGATATAGTAAACCTCCAGACACTAGACCCAACCCAGTTTGGTTTTGTCAAGGGCAGATCATGCCTACTCAACTTGGTGGACTTCTTTGAAAAGATCACCAAAGCAATAGATGAGGGCAAAATTGTTCGACCCAGCCAAGACATTTGACACAATATCCAACTCGGGCATTGTTTCAAACTCAAGAGGTTAGGTACGGACCCGTATGTCACCCAGTGGATAGCCAATTGGTTTACAGACAGGACCAAGGAAGTTAGAACTGGGCAGTCCACCTCTATGAAGAGGCCATTTACAAGTGGAATCCCTCAGGGATCAGTCCTTGGACTGCTCCTTTTTGGCATTTACTTTTCAGATGTCAAGGCCAATGTCAGTGGTCTCTGGCTAACTAAATCTGCCAATGATTGCTATTGAATCTCACACTGACACAAATATTCTCCAGGAGGGGCTGACACAGACAAACGACTGGTGTCAGACCCATGGACTAAAATTAAATGCCAAGAAATGCATAATAGTATCCTTTGGGAAGTCATCCATTCCTTGTAACTATCATATTGACACCCCACCCCTTAGAGTTGACCCAGTAGTCAGATACTTAGGGGCACACATAGATAGTAATCTAGTCTTTGATGATCGTGTGTCTACAGTGGTGAGGAAATCATTCTGTGTTGCACAGCTTATTAACAAAGGTATAGCATCTAAGCCCAAAGAAGTCATTGTTCCACTGTACTCAGCATTCATCAGACCTATCATTGAGTACAATGTCCCTTTTGGTATGTACCTAACCAGGCATATCCAACAATTGGAATGTCCACAGAGGTTTCTCACTAGATGAATACAGGGTGTAAGTAAAATGTCCTATGCAGACCACCTCAAGGCCGTATCCCTGTATATTCTGACTCCTACAGGCTTTTGAGGGGAGATCTATGCCCGGCATACAAGACTCTGTCAGACCCCACTCTGATGGACCTTCCTATATATCCACAAAACAAAAAGCACTGGAATTACCTGCTCTAAAGACTTAAACCTTGCCTGTGATATAGATAGGTCCTGCTGGAGAGATAGGAATATATAGCAGAGACTACTGCGTCTATAGAACAGGCTCCCCATCCATGTGAAGCAGAGTTCCTCCCTAACCCAATTCAAGTGCATTTTGGCAATTGGATGGGGAACAAGAAATTTATCCCTGGTTTGGCACTTCTGTCTCTAGTTGACACAGGTAACCTGTAAATGGCTCATCTCCCCAGCCCCTGCTTAAACTTATCAAGGGAATCAGAACTTGTCAGAGATTTGGGATGCATGGCTATGGTTAAAAAGGTCCTTGTGGTCATTAGCCTAGTAAACACCCATGAACCTATATCTTGGAAGGGGGTGTATGTTCATAACACTGCCTTAAAGGTGCTATTTGCCTTAGTTTTACACTATTTTAAAACTGCAAAGACAAGTGGGCTAATATTCTGTTTTGTGGATTATTCAACAAACCTGTGTTTCTGTGTATGTGCTACCCTCCAATGTCTTTTGAGACTATGGAGTTAATGTGTATTTAATACAAACTTCTGAACTCTTCAGTTCTTGTTGTCAGAATAAGCTGTCATACAGCAGGCTTCTGCCCATATTTTTATTTTTTATGTTTATTTATTTATTGACATTTGTTGACTGGGAAAGTCCAACTAGTCAGAAACCCATTTTCAGTGCAGGCCCGGCGAGAAAAACTCCACATCCAATATAACTATTTGGAATTTTACAGTTATAAGTAAACATTACATTCAATTACAGAAAAAATACAATGTAGGCTCCACATACAATATAGACATTTGACAATTTGCAGTTACGAGTACAAATTACATTAAATTACAGAAAAAATACATTATAACTTTAAAAGGTTATTACAAACTGTTATAGGTATAATAACAAATGAATATGTAAACTAGAGTAGCAGTTTACAGTCTGGTATGTTTGGTATATGCGGTAGAGTCATTTCTACAAGAAGATTATTAGGTCCTAGTAGAAATAAGTTGTAGTTAGTTTTGCCAGATTTGAAGAGAGAGAGAGAGAGATAAGTGAAGAATAACTAAGCTAGAGGGAGTGTTACGTTTAAGGACTGTAGCACTGACAGAGGTTGTTAGGAGGCAGGTAAATAGATAGAAAAGAGGGAGAGATAATGGGTGATGACCTAGAGGAAGAGGGTGAGAGATAAGGAAGGAGGGAAGCTGGTTAAAGGAGGGAAAAACAGCTAATATCAGATATGACTTTTCCAGATTCCAGATACAGTACAGTAAATTAGTCTTTGGGAGAGCAGCAAGGACAGGTAGGAGTGTTAAGGAAAAAAATGATTTGTTAGAGTAAATGTGAAGGATTTAAAGGAGTCTAAGGTACTGATATTTGAGGGTAGGGTCTACCATGATTTTGCAATGGTTAAAGAATAGAGGCTTTGGCCAGCTTTTTGTTGGGTGTGTATACTTTTAACAGCTGTTTATTAGTGAAGAGAAGATTTCTGGAAGGGGTCTATAGCTGTCGGATAGATTTTAGTGCTGGACAGCTGTCTGGCTAACATATAATTTTATCTGCTTGGGTTAGTTGTACATGACTGAGGTAATAAGGGAAGTCCAGCCATTTTAATTTATTGAGGGCAAAACAGTGATGTGTACAATTAAACATACCTCTCAACTGTACAGATTTTTCCAAAACGTCCAAAATTTTGCTTCATATTTTTGGTCCATTTTTCATAAAATTGTGATTTTCTGGCACATTAATGCAAATCATTAAAGATTTAAGTTAGAAAATAAAGGCAGACAATTGAGTTTCAGACTTCATACCCTTCAGAAAATTCATGCTAATGCAAAATTCTATCAACTTTCTATGTTTGTAAGAGCAATATTTAAAACTATCCCTATTTTTGGGCCTTTGTCCCTCTTTTATTTATGGCTTTGTGCATATAGGTTCATAGATTCATAGTTGTGTACTAGGCTAATGGCCTTGGAGCCTTTACAAACCTAGCCCATAGGATTACCCTGGCACTGTGCCACCCAACCTTAGTTCCCAGTGCCTCTGTCGAGAAGAGCCACTGGAGTTATCTCCGGGGTGAATTTTCCATTCCACTCATCAAGATTTTTCTTGAAGAGGGCCAGTAAGGTGCTCTGCTTGACATGTATGGGAAGTCTGGTTCATAGCATGGGCTGTCTCTGGGTTATGAACCTCTCCCTCCAGCACGTTTTGTAGCTTGTGGTAATGAGGTTGAGATCTCTGAAGCATCTGGTGTGGAGGGATTGGGATTTCTTTAGATGTAGCATTTCTAACAGAGCTGGGTCAGACATGGCTATGTAAGTCAAGCAGAGATCACCTCTAAGTAGGCGATATGAGACAGAGAATAGTTAGAGTTCTTTGAGTCTGTCCATATAGGACAAGTGTTTAAGGCCTAGGATCCTCTTTGTGAGGTACTTTTGCGGCCACTCCAGCTGTTGCAGATGTCTAGTGAGGTACATGCCAAATAGGGCATTATACTCAATGATTGGCCTAATGAGGGAAGAGTAGAGGGAGACAATGACCTCTTTCTTCCTGGATGCAAAGCCCTTAGTAATGAGATGTGCCACATAGAAGGACTTTCTGACCACAGTGGCAATGTGGTGGTCAAAAGAGAGGTTGCTGTCAACCTGTGTTCTCAGATCTCTTGTAACTACTTCTGTGTTCATTGATGTGGTAATTCAAGGGAACTGGGGTTTTCCCAAGGGGGATGACAACGCATTTTTTGGCATTGAGCTTAAGGCCATGGTTCTGACACCAGTCATTGGTCTCAGTGAGGTCTTTGTGTAGGATGTCAACATCACTTGGGGAGTTAATAATAGCTCCCAACTTGCAATCGTCTACGAACTTTGTCAGCCAGAGTCCCTTCATGTTTGCCTAGACCTCAGAGAAGTAGATACCAAACAGGAGAGGACCCAGGACCGAACCCTGTTGGACTCCACTCATGACTGGTCTGCAGTTCGACTTGGAGTCAGCTACTTTCACACTGTGGGTTCTATCTGTGAGCCAGTTTGCAACCCACCTGGAGATATAGGGGTTGATGCCTAGCTTAGTGAGTTTTTCTATGATTCCTGAGTGGAGAATGGTATCAAACACCTTGGCCAGATCAAGGTAGGCTGTATGAACCACCTTGTCTTCATCCACAGCTCTGGTGACTGACTCAAAGAAGTTGACCAAGTTGAGCAGGCATGATCTATCCTTCACAAAACCAAACTGTGTAGGATCCAGAGTTTGGAGATTCCCTATATCCTTGTTTATTAGGTCCATGATGATACATTCTATAGCTTTGCATATCAGACTCATCAGGCTAATGGGGCGATAGTTCCCAGGGTCTGTAGTCACTCCTCCTTTGTGGAGAGGGATGACTGTAGCAGTGTGCCATTTTGTAGGGACAAAGCCTGAGGTGAGACTGTGATTGTACAGGGCACACAGGTGAGGTGCTAGTTTACTCTGTAGTTCATGTAGAACACAGCCAAGGATATTGTCAGGTCCCATAGAAGCTGTATTCTTGGCCTTGGACAGTGATGTTTTAACATGTGCAACAGTAATACTGGGTGCCTCCACACATACTGGCAATATCTGTTGGCTCAGTATAGGAGGTGCCATTGTGCAGTAGCTCAGAGCAAATCTGGGTATTGCCATGGAGATTCTTTACATAACTATAGAAGGCCTTGTGGTTGTCTTTACTATCTGCTGCAATTCTGTTTTCATAGCTAGCTTAAGAGGATTTTATGAGGGATCTCAACTTTTTGTTGAGGCTGATAAGGGAGTTTTTCCAGCCTTGGGAGTTTACCTTATTCCACATCAGTTTCCTCCTTCTGCTGTAGTGTTTGTTTTGGCAGGGGGCCACAAGATTGGCTTTCTTTTTTTGAACATCTTGGTTCTATTGGGTATGGCAAGATCGATGCATTTGTGCACGTGTTCGTACAGTGCATTGGTGTATGACTCAGCGGTCATGCAACTATTCTCCATTTGTATGGGTGCCATGAAGTTAGCCCCCTCTGTTTTTAGGAGCCCAAAGTTAGCTTTGGAGATTTTTTTCATGGTGGTTACCTTTGTGTGGGAGGGGGTGGATTTCCAAGGTGATTAGTTTGTGGTCGGATCTAACCAGGGAGGAGTTGACTACTGATGTAGAGCAACGGTCGCCCATGTTAGTAATGACCAGGTCAAGGATGTTGCTACCTCTAGTGGGGGTAAGAACAAGCTGGTTCAGAGCATTGGAATTAATGAATTCCAGGAAACATTGGGCAAGTGTATTGGTACATGAGTAGTTTTCCCAGTTAATGGAGGAGTAGTTGAAGTCACCCAGTATGAGAGTGTTAGGTTGGACCCTAATATTCTCCAGGGCACTTAGGAACATGGAGTGAGAGTCTTGGGACATGGTTGGGGATCTATAGCAGGCTACAACCTGAATCGGTGTCTTACCAATGTTAGCTGCACCTGAAGTATCTCTGATGCATTATGTTGTGCTGCCAGTCTGGAAGTGTGCTCATCCTTTATGATTATGGAAACACCACTGCCTTTGGAGCTTCGGTCCAAGTTCTGGGGCTGAAAGGTGTGGAATGAGTTATAACCTGGTAGTGCAGGGTGTTTTCTGCTACCTTGAACCAGGTCTCTGTTACAGCACAAATGTCGATGTACTCCATTTTAAGGAGTGCTTTGAGTGAGTGCATTTTGAGATTTAGACATCTAGCATTGAGCAGCATGACCCTCAGATTGCATTTGTTTGTAGCTGTTATGGTGGTAATTTGGTCTTTGGAACACCACATAAAAAAGGCACTATAGGGGTGGCAAGAGCCTTGGCCAGTATCCAGCAGCCCAGGGGTGACAGATGCAGGCCATCTCTGGCAAAGCATCAAGGTCTGTCAATCATGTCATCCCAGGCAGACAGATACTGGATCCCCTTAGAATGACACCAGAAACTTAGCCAATTGTTGAAATCAATAATTTTCTGCTTGTACTATGGTACCATTCTGGGTGTTGGTACAATGCTGCTCAGGGCTAAGGTCATACCCATCTGGGCAACATAAACAAAGAGCTTCTCCACGTCTCTTTTCATGTAGTCCAGGGAGGTACATCTCAGGTCATTCACACCTACATGTACAATGATAGAGTCATATTTGTACCTGTTGTTGAGGGACCTGAGTGCAGGCAGCTGACTGTTACTTTCTCCTTATTCAACCTAGTGAGTGGGACATCAGTGTGCCTTACTATCGAGTTAGTTACTTGATCCAAGAGGTTGAAAAGTATGCTATGATAAGATAAGTCAGTTGCAAATTTGACAATTTTGTAGTAGCATGATGGCAGCTTGCTTTTTAGAGTCATTTGGAGATTAGTGAGGATTGGGACCCCGTACAATAGAAAGGGAATCAGGAAGGTATCACATTTGGAGATTAGTGAGGATTGGGACCCCGTACAATAGAAAGGGTATCAGGAAGGTATCACATTTGGAGATTAGTGAGGATTGGGACCCCGTACAATAGAAAGGGAATCAGGAAGGTATCACATTTGGAGATTAGTGAGGATTGGGACCCCATACAATAGAAAGGGAATCAGGAAGGTATCACATTTGGAGATTAGTGAGGATTGGGACCCCGTACAATAGAAAGGGAATCAGGAAGGTATCACATTTGGAGATTAGTGAGGATTGGGACCCCGTACAATAGAAAGGGAATCAGGAAGGTATCACATTTGGAGATTAGTGAGGATTGGGACCCCGTACAATAGAAAGGGAATCAGGAAGGTATCACATTTGGAGATTAGTGAGGATTGGGACCCCATACAATAGAAAGAGAATCAGGAAGGTATCACATTTGGAGATTAGTGAGGATTGGGACCCCATACAATAGAAAGGGAATCAGGAAGGTATCACATTTGGAGATTAGTGAGGCTTGGGACCCCGCATAATAGAAAGGGAATCAGGAAGGTATCACATTTGGAGATTAGTGAGGATTGGGACCCTGTACAATAGAAAGGGAATCAGGAAGGTATCACATTTGGAGATTAGTGAGGATTGGGACCCCGTACAATAGAAAGGGAATCAGGAAGGTATCACATTTGGAGATTAGTGAGGATTGGGACCCCGTACAATAGAAAGGGAATCAGGAAGGTATCACATTTGGAGATTAGTGAGGATTGGGACCCCGTACAATAGAAAGGGAATCAGGAAGGTATCACATTTGGAGATTAGTGAGGATTGGGACCCCGTGCAATAGAAAGGGAATCAGGAAGGTATCACATTTGGAGATTAGTGAGGATTGGGACCCCGTGCAATAGAAAGAGAATCAGGAAGGTATCACATTTGGAGATTAGTGAGGATTGGGACCCCATGCAATAGAAAGGGAATCAGGAAGGTATCACATTTGGAGATTAGTGAGGATTGGGACCCCGTACAATAGAAAGGGAATCAGGAAGGTATCACATTTGGAGATTAGTGAGGATTGGGACCCCGTACAATAGAAAGAGAATCAGGAAGGTATCACATTTGGAGATTAGTGAGGATTGGGACCCCATAATAGAAAGGGAATCAGGAAGGTATCACATTTGGAGATTAGTGAGGATTGGGACCCTGCAATAGAAAGGAATCAGGAAGGTATCACATTTGGAGATTAGTGAGGATTGGGACCCGTACAATAGAAAGGGAATCAGGAAGGTATCACATTTGGAGATTAGTGAGGATTGGGACCCATACAATAGAAAGGGAATCAGGAAGGTATCACATTTGGAGATTAGTGAGGATTGGGACCCGTACAATAGAAAGGGAATCAGGAAGGTATCACATTTGGAGATTAGTGAGGATTGGGACCCCACAATAGAAAGGGAATCAGGAAGGTATCACATTTGGAGATTAGTGAGGATTGGGACCCCGACAATAGAAAGGGAATCAGGAAGGTATCACATTTGGAGATTAGTGAGGATTGGGACCCCGTACAATAGAAAGGGAATCAGGAAGGTATCACATTTGGAGATTAGTGAGGATTGGGACCCCGTACAATAGAAAGGGAATCAGGAAGGTATCACATTTAGAGATTAGTGAGGATTGGGACCCCGTGCAATAGAAAGGGAATCAGGAAGGTATCACATTTGGAGATTAGTGAGGATTGGGACCCTGTACAATAGAAAGGGAATCAGGAAGGTATCACATTTGGAGATTAGTGAGGATTGGGACCCCGTACAATAGAAAGGGAATCAGGAAGGTATCACAAGCGTTTGTTTGGTGGCGATGTCCATGAAATGCTTGTGTCTATAGAGCTTACCAAGCTTAAAGTGTGTATTGTTAATGGTATTTAGGTTATATTGTTCAAAGGAGAGTTTATTGTCAATGATGATCTCTAGTAACTTGGATTGAGGTACTGTTTCTATTTCAGTATTGTTTTGTAAGTATATTTTAAAGTCCTGGAGAATAGGTTTTGGTGTGAATAATGACAGTTTGGTCTTTTTGGGATTAAGCAGTAATTGTGCATTGTTTAGTCAGGTTTCAGTTGAGGTGAAGGCATCTTGAGTTATTTTTAGGAGGTGTTGAATGTTATTGGAGATGCAGATAATGGTGGAATCATCAGTGTAATGGATGAGTGTGCTTAGAAGGAAAGCAGTATGAAGACTGAAATGTGAGGGTCCAAGAATGGACCCCTGGGGACACCGCTTTTATTTTTCAGCTATTGTGACAGATTATGTCACCAAATAGTAGATAATAGATGGTAATCCAGGAACCAGACCAAGTTAGAAAACTGTAAAAGCCTTTATTCACACAAGGAATTGAGCACTTTCATCATCAAAGACTTCATCAGAATCACTTTAAACAGCACACACCCCCTCCTTAAATACCCCACCCTGTTAAGTATCACATGAGTCTAACAATTTTAGTATCAAATAACTACAAAAATGTTAAAAACACACTAGTCCATACAAAATACTAATAAAAAACACAACCTAACAAAACATGACTTAGTCCATATTGAACACGCTATCAAATATATATTATTGTGCAAAGACATGCTATTTAAAAATGCAAACAATTTATTTTATATAAAGAAAAAACAAACAACAAAAATGTATTTTACGAGTACATATTAGACATTAAGAAATGAGACACCAAAAATGCTTTAGCAAAACATGTCATGAAGAACAAGGGACATTTTTATTTTCACTTTTTTGTGTTGGAACAAGTAGTTAAAGATCCAAAGGGGGGAGCTTGGGAAGACCATTTAGAGGAGAGAGAATTACGGTGGCAGATAAAATTGAATGTCACTGCCCCCCAAGGTTTGAATGAGGGATTGACCATCTCCAGTGTTTTGAAACTTAAATCATATGTGGTCTGAATGTTTGTTTTTTCTTTATATAGAAGAAATTCCTTGCATTTTTAAATATCATGCCTTTGCACAATACTATATATTTGATAGCATGTTCAATATGGACTAAGTCATATTTTGTTAGGTTGTGTTTTTATTAGTATTTTGTATGGACTAGTTGTTTTTAATGGGTCTATATCATGTGGTCAAAAGCTAATAATAGCGAATGACCACAACATTGAAAACACCGGAACTCGAAGTTGCAATTGTGGGGAGCTGCGCCCTCCACACCCCCTGCTAAATATATATATATATATATATATATATATATATATATATAGATATATATACCAACTCCGAGATTGCACTACAGTGAGGAAAGGGCAAATACCCCTATCTGCACTGTAGTGCGACCCCACAATAACAACTACAAGTTCCGGTGTTTTTGAAGTTGTGGTCGGTCACTATTATTAGCTTTCGACCACGTGACATATGACAATGTTTTTAACATTTTGTAGTTATTTGATACTAAAATTGTTAGAGTCATGTGATATTTAACAGAGTTGGGTATTTAAGGATGGGATGTGTGCTGTTTAAAGTGATTCTGATGAAGTCTTTGATGATGAAAGCACTCAATTCCTTGTGTGAATAAAGGCTTTTACAGTTTTCTACCTTGGTCTGGTTCCTGGATTACCATCTATTATCTACTATTTGGTGGCATTGTTTACAGTTTGTGCATTATGACAGATTAGTGTCCCATTGAACACATTGTTGTCTACTGGTTAAGTAGTTGAAAAACCATCTTAGAGTTTGTGGAGGGCATCCTAGTGTAGATAACTGTTGTTCTAATTTGTGAAGTGATGCCTTGTCAAAAGCCTTAGATAGGCCCAGTAGGATTACTGAAGTTAGTGGGCCGCGGGCGGCGCAGTGGTGCAGTGGTTAATGCTGTCACCTCACAGCAAGAGGTTCTCCGGTTCGATTCCCGGCTGGGGTGCCTTCTGTGTGGAGTTTGCATGTTCTCCCTGTGTTCACGTGGGTTTCCTCCGGGTACTCCGGTTTCCTCCCACATTCTAAAGACATGCTTCTGGAGTGTTTCTCCCCGGGCCTCCACTGAGAACAGGATCTGTGGAACCTAGTCGGACTTTCCTGGTCAACAAATGTTAAATAAATAAATAAATAAATAAATAAACAGTGGGCCAGAATCAAGGGCTTTGTTTACAGTATCTGTGAATGATATAAGAGCAGTGGTTGTGCTGTGTGAGGAAGGAAAACCATGTTGGGTAGGAAAAATGAGATTATCAGCTTTAGCAGTTGCTTATGAATACACTTTTCCAGTGCTTTAAACAAAGGGGAGAGGATAGATATGGGTCGGTAGTTTGTTAGTTCATTGGTATTGTACCACCTTTATGTAGGGGTGTTATTACAGATTTTTTTCCAAAGGTGAGGAGCTCCTGATGCTGTGATAGATTTATTAATCAATATACTGACAGGTATGCTATTGCACCTGCTGTGAGTTTTAGGTATTCTGAAGAGATGTTATCTGAGGAAAGGGAGCAAGGATTTAATTTGAGAAGAAGTTTATGTATTAGAGAGGTAGGAAAAGGTTGCAGAGAGAAAGTAGGAATTACAGAGATAGCTGTGGAGATTTTGTAGTGAGTGGGCTTGTGAGTCTTGGTATTACTATTTAGTGAATCAGGTGGGAGTAGATACAGTGTTAGGGAGGAGTTCATATTTGCTGTAGGATTGTTTACAAGTTTAAGTATACTTTCTATGAAGTGGGAGTTAAAGATTTTAGATATTTCATGTGGGTCTTTGTCAGGGGCTGGTGAAAGGTTTTGAACAGAGCCAGGAGTCAGGAGTGCTGAGATAGACTTCCAGAATTTTTTGGGGGGGTTTGTTTTGAGTGGTTAGTTGTTGAGAGAAATAGTTTTCCGTCAGTAATAACTACTTTTTTGGGGGGATTTATTATGTAAGTGCTTGTATATAAGTAAGTTTGTGTCATTTTTACTCTTATGCCAGTTTTTCCAAGCTTGGTCTCTAGTTTGCATTACTTGTTTTGCGCCCTTAGTGAGTCAAGGTGCATGAATGCATTTTGTTATTTTGGTAGGAAGAGGCACTATGCTATTAAGACTATCTAGGAAGACATTGTTTAAGTGGTTAATGGCGTCATCAAAAGGTAAATTTTTTAAAGATGACTAGTTTATTGTTTCTAGGATGTTATTGAATACTTGTTTGCTGTAGTTTTGTAGGTATGCTGTTTAGATTCCCCCGGGGGTTCTGTAGGTAGAAGCTGTTACATGGTCACTTAGGGTATTTGGAAGACTATTAGAGTTAGAGTATTTGTGGGGTTCAAATACCAAGATCCAGTTTAAGGTTGTGCCTAGGTGATTATTATTTTACAGTCTGGGAGGGGTCATGATGAGCTGAGTAAAGCCATGAAGGTTAATACTATTTTCTGGGGAGCTGGTGATGAGAGTTTGCCAATTAATATTTAGGTCTCCCATAATAATAGTTTCATTACTTAGATTTGCGGTTGTCCAGGAAAGGAAATTTTCTAATGGTGGAAGGTTTTGGTTAGGGGGTATGTAGACTACAGCAATGCTTATATGTGGGGGTATGTAGATTGCACTGATGCTTATTTGTGGGGGTATGTAGACTACAGCAGTCCTTATTTGTGGGTGTATGTAGACTGCAGCAGTGCTGATTTGTGGGTGTATGTAGACTACAGCAGGGCTTTTTGTGGGGGTATGTAGACTACAGCAGTGCTAATTTGTGGGGGTATGTAGACTAGCACAGTGCTTTATTTGAGGGGTATGTAGACTACTATGGTGCTTATTTGTGGGGGTATGTAGACTATGGCACTGTTTATTTGTGAGGTATGTAGACTACAGCAGTGCT
>NC_056749.1:53525666-53541010 GCF_019279795.1 Protopterus annectens
AAAAAATGGACACACTGATATACAGGGGTATGGCCACACTTTTACTTAGGGCCATGGCCACACTGATATTTTGGGGCATGGCCACACTGATACTTAGGGGCATGGCCAAACTGATACTTAGGGGTATGGTTACACTGATACACATCGGTATGGCCACCCTGATAATTAGAGGCATGGCCACACTGATATACAGGGGCATGGCCACACATACTTGGAGGCCTGGCCACACTATTTAATGGCATGGCCACAATGATACTTAGGGACATGGCCACACAGATACACAGGGGGGTGGCCACACTGATACTTAGAGACATGGCCACACTTATACTTAGGGGCATGGCCACACTGATACTTAGGGGTATGGCTACACTGATACACAGGGGTATGGCCACACTGATACTTAGAGGCATGGCCACACTGATATAGACAGGGTATGACCACACTGATACTTAGGGGCATGGCTGCACTGATATACAGGAGTATGGCCACCACTGATACTTAGGGACATGGTAACACTGATACTCAGGGGCATGGCCTCACTGATACAGAGGGGCAATGCCACAATAATACTTAGAGGCATGGCCACACTGATACTTAGGGGCGTGGCTACATTAATACACAGCGGCTTGGCCATAATGATACTTAGTGGCATGGCCAAAATGGAATACAGTGGCATGACAACACCGACACTTAGGGGCATGGCCACACTGATACACACTGGCATGGCCACAGTGATGCACAGGATCATGGCCACACTGATACTTTGGGGCATGGCTACACTGATACACAGGTACATGGCTACACTGATACTTAGGGACATGGCCACAATGATATTAAGAGGCATGGCTGCAATGATACTTAGTGGCATGGCCACACTAATACACAGGGACATGGCCACAATGATACTTATGTGCATGGCCACACTGCTACCTAGGCCATGGCCACACTGATATTTAGGGGCACGACCACACTGATATATAGGGGCATGGCCACGCTTAAACACAGAGGCATGGCTACACTGATACATAGGTGCATGGCCTCACTGATACTTAGATGCATGGCCACACTGATACTTAAAGGCATGGCTACACTGCTACACAGGACCATGGCCACACTGATACTTAGGGCCATGGCCACACTGATATTTAGAGGCATGACCACACTGATACTTAGGATGCATGGCCACACTGATACTTAGGGGCATGGCAACACTGATAGACAGGGGCATGGCCACACTGATAATTAGAAACATGGCCGCACTGATACACAAGGGCATATCCACAATGACACTTAAAGGCATGGCCACACTGATACTTAGGTGCATGACCACACTAATACTTAGAGGCATGGTCACACTGATACTTAGGGGCATGGCCACACTAATACTTAGAGGCATGAACACACTGATACTTAGGGGCAGTGCAACACTGATACACAGGTGCATGGCAACACTGATACGTAGGGGCATCGCTACACTGATTAACAAGGGCATGGCCACACTCATAATTAGAGGCATGGCCACACTAATACACAGGGGCATGACCACAGTGATACTTAGGGGCATAGCCACACTGATACACAGGGGCATGACCATATTGATACTTAGAACAAACACTGGAAAAGAGCGAAAAAACCAACAAGTAAAAACAGGAGTTCAGCGAGGTAGCAGCCTGGTGATACAGATCCACAAAATGTAAGAAGCTTGAACGCAAAATTAGTTTAATAAAGTAGCGTTTTAAACTGAAAATCTGCAGCTTCTTCAGAAAAACTTCGTAAAAACAGACAGTAACACTTTTTTTAAAAAAGTTTAGAGGAAGTATTAAAATTACATCACTTCCTGTAAGAGACCTCATTACAACACGTTCATCCAAAAACATTACAAAATGTGCTCCAAGGATTTAAACATATGAACAATAACTGAGTATTTTTAAAAATATCAAATGTAAGCTAGTGCTAAAATGAAAATTGATATAAAAGAATTGGTATAAAAGAATTAATGTGAAGAAAGAAAAAGGAGGGAAGGGAAAAGGAACAGTGGGAAGTTCAGGGAAAAGGGAGGGAGGGAAGAAAGGAAAGGGAAGCAGAGGGGGGAGAAGGGGGGGTTGATGGAGGAAGATAAAAAAATGTATAAAATGTATGTGTGTTGAAATGTGTGTGCAAAAATGTGTATGAAAAATTCCAACCACAGAATACAAAAAATGAATTTTTCATATACATTTTTGCACACACATACATTTTTATACATTTTTTATCTTCGTTATTGTTTTATAACATATACACATAAACTATTCTACATATATTTACTATTACTTTTTATATTTAAGCGATTACGTGTAAACACACACTTCATCTACACCAATGTACCAGATTCAGGGCATTCTGGGTCATTTTGTTATTACCATTACAGACCTGGTATTTCTTTCTTACTCAGGTTCTGTTTCTATTCCTTCCTACCCCATTCCTTTCCTCCCCCCTCCCCCTCCATCAACCTCACCCCCTCCGCTTCCCTTTCCTTTCTTCCCTCCCTCCCTTTTCCCTGAACTTACCACTGTTCCTTTTCCCTTCCCTTCTTTTTCTTTCTTCACATTAATTCTTTTATACCAATTCTTTTATATCAATTTTCATTTTAGCACTAGCTTACATTTGATATTTTTAAAAATACTCAGTTATTGTTCATATGTTTAAATCCTTGGAGCGCATTTTGTAATGTTTTTGGATGAACGTGTTGTAATGAGGTCTCTTACAGGAAGTGATGTAATTTTAATACTTCCTCTAAACTTTTTTAAAAAAAGTGTTACTGTCTGTTTTTACGAAGTTTTTCTGAAGAAGCTGCAGATTTTTCAAGCAGCGAAAACGCTACTTTATTAAACTAATTTTGCGTTCAAGCTTCTTACATTTTGTGGATATTGATACTTAGGTTAATGGCCACACTGATACACAGGGGGCATGGCCATACTGATACTTAGAGGCATGGCCACACTAATACTTAGGGGCACGGCCACACTAATGCAAAGGGGAATGGCCACACTGATACTTAGAGGCATGGGCAATCTGACACTGAGGGGCATGGCTACACTGATACTTAGGGGCATGACCACACTGATACTTAGGGGCATGTCCACTCTGATACTTAGCAGCATGGCCACACTGATACTTAGGGACATGGCCACACTGATACCTTGAGGCATTGTCACACTGATATACAGGGCCATGGTCATACTGATACTTATGGGCATGGCCGCACTGATACATAGGGCATGGCCACATTGATACTTCGAGGCATGGCCACACTGATACTTAGAGGCATGGCCCTACTGATAGACAGGGCCATGGCCACATTTATACTTAGGGGCATGGCTACACTGATACACTGGTGCATGGCCACACTGATACACAAAGGCATGGCGACACTGATACACAGTGGCATGACAACACTGATACTTAGGGAATGGCCACACTGATATGCAGGTGCATGGCCACACTGATACTCACATTCATGGCTACACTGATACTTAGGGGAATGGCCACACTGATACACAGTGGCATGGCTACACTGATACAAAGGGGCATGCCACATTGATGTTTAGGGGTATGGCCACACTAATAATTATAGGTATGGACACACTGATATACAGGGGTATGGCCACACTTATACTTAGGGCCATGGCCACACTGATATTTTGGGGCATGGCCACACTGATACTTAGGGGCATGGCCAAACTGATACTTAGGGGTATGGTTACACTGATACACATCGGTATGGCCACACTGATAATTAGAGGCATGGTCACACTGATATACAGGGGCATGGCCACACTTATACTTGGAGGCCTGGCCACACTATTTAACAGCATGGCCACAATGATACTTAGGGACATGGCCACACAGACACACAGGGGGGTGGCCAAACTGATACTTAGAGACATGGCCACACTTATACTTAGGGGCATGGCCACACTGATACTTAGGGGTATGGCTACACTGATACACAGGGGCATGGCCACACTGATACTTAGAGGCATGGCCACACTGATATAGACAGGGTATGACCACACTGATACTTAGGGGCATGGCTGCACTGATATACAGGAGTATGGCCACCACTGATACTTAGATGCATGGCCACACTGATACTTAAAGGCAGGGCTACACTGCTACACAGGGCCATGGCCACACTGATACTTAGGGCCATGGCCACACTGATATTTAGAGGCATGACCACACTGATACTTAGGATGCATGGCCACACTGATACTTAGGGGCATGGCAACACTGATAGACAGGGGCATGGTCACACTGATAATTAGAAACATGGCCACACTGATACACAAGGGCATATCCACAACATGGCCACACTGATACTTAGGGGCATGACCACGCTAATACTTAGGGGCATGGTCACACTGATACTTAGGGGCATGGCCACACTAATACTTAGAGGCATGGACACACTGATACTTAGGGGCAGTGCCACACTGATACACAGGTGCATGGCAACACTGATACATAGGGGAATCGCTACACTGATTAACAAGGGCATGACCACACTCATAATTAGAGGCATGGCCACACTGATACACAGGGGCATGACCACAGTGATACTTAGGGGCATAGCCACACTGATACACAGGGGCATGACCATATTGATACTTACGTTAATGGCCACACTGATACACAGGGGGCATGGCCATACTGATACTTAGATGCATGGCCACACTAATACTTAGGGGCACGGCCACACTAATGCAAAGGGGAATGGCCACACTGATAATTAGAGGCATGGGCAATCTGATACACAGGGGCATGGCCACACTGATACTTAGAGGCATGACCACACTGATACTTAGGGGCATGTCTACTCTGATACTTAGCAGCATGGCCACACTGATACTTAGGGACATGGCCACACTGATACCTTGAGGCATTGTCACACTGATATACAGGGCCATGGTCACACTGATACTTAAGGGCATGGCCGCACTGATACATAGGGCATGGCCACATTGATACTTCGAGGCATGGCCACACTGATACTTAGAGGCATGGCCCTACTGATAGACAGGGCCATGGCCGCATTTATACTTAGTGGCATGGCTACACTGATACACTGGCGCATGGCCACACTGATACACAAAGGCATGGTGACACTGATACACAGTGGCATGATAACACTGATACTTAGGGACATGGCTACACTGATAAACAGGGGCATGGCCACACTGATTCTTAGAGCATGGCCACACTGATACTTTGGGGCATGACCGCATTGATACTTAGGGTCATGGCTACATTGATACACAGGGGCATGGCTACACTGATATACAGGGGCATGGCCACACTGATTCTTAGAGGCATGGCCACACTGATACTTTGGGGCATGGCCACACTGATACTCAGGGGCATGGCCACACTAATACTTAGAGGCATTGTCACAAGGATACTTAGGGGCATGACCACAGTGATACTTAGAGGCATGGCTACACTGATACACAGGGGTATGACCACACAGATACTTAGGGGCATGGCCACACTGATACTTAGGGGCATGGCCACACTGATACTTCGAGGCATGGCCATACTGATACGCAGGGCCATGGCCACCAAGACATTTATGGGCATGGCCACACTGATACACAGGGCATGGCCACATTGATACTAAGAGGCACAGCCACACTGATACTTAGAGGCATAGACCCACTGATACACAGGGCCATGGCCACATTGATACTTAGGGTCATGGCTACACTGATACACTGGGGCATAGCCACACTGATACTTAGAGGCATAGCCATACTGATACACAGGGGCATGGTCACACTTATACTTAGAGGCATGGATACCCTGATACTTAGGGGCATGGCCACACTGATACTTAGGGGCATGGCCACACTGATACTTCGAAGCATGGCCATACTGATACACAGGGCCATGTCCACCATGATATTTAGGGGCATGGCCACACTGAATCACAGGGCATGGCCACATTGATACTTACAGGCATGGACACACTGATACTTAGAGGCATAGACCCACTGATACACAGGGCCATGGCCACATTGATACTTAGGGTCATGGCTACACTGATACACTGGGGCATAGCCACACTGATACTTAGAGGCATAGCCATACTGATACACAGGGGCATGACCACACTGATACTTAGAGGCATGGATACCCTGATACTTAGGGGCATGACCACACTGATACTTGGGGAATGGCAACAATGATACACAGGGGCATGGCCACACTGACACTTAGGGACATGGCCACACTGATATATAGCAGCATGCTAACACTGATAGTTAGGGGCATGGCTACACTGACACATAGGGGCATGGCCACACTCATACTTAGGAACATGGCCACACTGATAGTTTTGGGCATGGCCACACTGTTCCACAGGTGCATGGCCACACTGATATTTATGGGCATGGCCACATTGATACACAGGGGCATGGCCTCAATGATATTTACAGACATGGCCACACTAATTAGGGGCAAGACCACATTTATACCTAGGGGCATGGCCACACTGATACTTAGGGGCATAGCCACACTGATACACAGGGCCATGGCACACTGATACTTAGGGGCAGGATCACACAGATACATAGGGGCATGGCCACACAGATACTTAGAGGCATGGCCACACTAAGAGTTAGGGGCATGGACACACTGACACACAGGGGCATGACCACACTGATACACAGGGGCATGGCCACACTGATACACTTAGGCATGGCCATACTGATACACAGGGGCATGCTCACACTGATACACAGGGGGCCTGGCCACACTGATACTTAGAGGCATGGCCACTCTGATACTTAGGGGCATGGCCACACTGATACACATGGGTATGGCCACACTGATAATTAGAGGCATGGCCACACTGATATAAACGGGCATGGCCACACTGATACACAGGGGAATAGCCACACTAATAATTATGGGCATGGCCACACTGATATACAGGGGTATGGCCACATTGATACTTAGGGCCATGGCCACACTGATATTTTGGGGCATGACCACACTGATACTTAGGGGCATGGCCAAACTGATACTTAGGGATATGGCCACACTGATACACATGGGTATGGCCACACTGATAATTAGGGACATGGCCACACTGATACACAGGGGGGTGGCCACGCTGATACTTAGAGACATGGCCACACTTATGCTTAGGGGTATGGCCACACTGATACTTAGGGTATGGCTACACTGATACACAGGGGCATGGCCACACTGATACTTAGAGGCATGGCCACACTGATATACACAGGGCATGACCACACTGATACTCAGGGGCATGGCTGCACTGATACACAGGGGTATGGCCACACTGATACTTAGGGACATGGCAACACTGATACTCAGGGTCATGGCCTCACTGATACAGAGGGGCAATGCCACACTAATACTTATAGGCATGGCCACAATGATACTTAGGGGCATGGCTACATTAATACACAGCCGCTTGGCAATAATGATACTTAGTGGCATGGCCACAATGGAATACAGTGGCATGACAACACTGATACTTAGGGGCATGGCCACACTGATACAGAGGGGCATGGCCACACTGATACACAGGATCATGGCCTCACTGATACTTTGGGGCATGGCCACACTGATACAAAGGTGCATGGCTACACTGATACTTAGGAACATGGCCACAATTATATTAAGAGGCATGGCTGCAATGATACTTAGGAGCATGGCCACACTTAAACACAGAGGCATGGCTACACTGATACACAGGTGCATGGCCTCACTGATACTTAGATGCATGGCCACACTGATACTAAAAGGCATGGCTACACTGATACACACGGCCATGGCCACACTGATACTTAGGCCATGGCCACACTGATATTTAAAGGCATGACCACACTGATACTTAGGGTGCATGGCCACACTGATACCTAGGGGCATGGCAACACTGATAGACAGGGGCAAGGCCATACTGATAATTAGAGGCATGGCTACACTGATACACAAGGGCATATCCACAATGACACTTAGGGGCATGGCCACACTGATACTTATGGGCATGGCCACACTAATACGTAGAGGCATGGACACACTGATTCTTAGGGGCAGTGCCACATTGATAAACAGGTGCATGGCCACACTGATACTTAGGGGCATGGCTACACTGATTAACAGGGGCATGACCACACTCATAATTAGAGGCATGGCCACACTGATGCACAGGGGCATGGCCACACTGATACTTAGGGGCATGGCCACACTGGCACTTAGGGGCATGGCCACACTAATAAACAGAGGCATGACAACAGTGATACTTAGGAGCATGGCCACACTGATACACAAGGGCATGAACACATTGATACTTAAGGGCATGGTCACACTGATACTTAGGGGCATGGCCACACTGATACACAGGTGTATGGCCACACTGATACACATGGGCATGGTCACATTGATACTTAGGGAAATGGCCACCCTGATACACAGGGGCATGGCTACACTGATACACAGGGGCATGGCTACACTGATACACAGGGGCATGGCCACACAGATACTTAGGTGCATGACCAAATTGATACTTAGTGGCATAGCCACATTGATACACAGGGGCATGATCACATTGATACTTAGGGGCATGGCCACACTGATACACAGGGGGCATGGCACACTGATACTTAGGGGCAGGATCACACAGATACATAGGGGCATGGCCACACAGATACTTAGAGGCATGGCCACACTGATAGTTAGGGCATGGCCACACTGGCACACAGGGGCATGACCACACTGATACACAGGGGCTTGGCCACACTGATACACATGGGCATGGCCACACTGATACACAGGGGCATGCTCACACTGATACACAGGGGGCCTGGCCACACTGATACTTAGAGGCATGGCTACTCTGATACTTAGGGGCATGGTCACACTGATACACAGGGGCATGGTTACCTTGATACATAGTGGAATGGCCACACTGATACTTAGAGGCATGGCCACACTGATATTTAGGGGCATGGCCACATTGATGCACAGGGACATGACCACACTGATACTTAGGGGCATGGCCACACTGATACACAGTGGGCATGACCACACTTATACTTAGAGGCATGGCCACACTGATACTTAGGGGCATGGCCACACTGATATGCAGGTGCATGGCCACACTGATACTCAGAGGCATGGTCAAACTCATACTTAGGGGAATGGCCACACTGATACACAGTGGAATGGCTACACTGATACACAGAGGCATGGCCACACTGATGTTTAGGGGCATGGCCACACTGATACACAGGGGAATAGCCACACTAATAATTATGGGCATGGCCACATTGATATACAGGGGTATGGTCACATTGATACTTAGGGCCATGGCCACACTGATACTTCGGTGCATTTACCAAATTGATACTTAGGGGCATAGCCTCACTGATACACAGGGGCATTACCACACTGATACACTGGGGCATGGTCACACTGATACTTAGAAGCATGGCCACACTGATACTTAGGGGCATGTCCACACTGATAATTGGGGCATTGCCACAATGATATACAGGGGCATGGCCACAATGATACTTAGGGGCATGGCTACACGGATGCCTAGGCTATGGCTACACTGATACTTAGGGACACAGGGGAATGGCCACACTGATATACAGGGGTATGGCCACACTGATACCTAGGGCCATGCCCTCACTGATATTTAAGGGCATGACCACACTGATACTTAGAGGCATCACCACACTGATACTTAGGGGCATGGCCACACTGATACTTAGGGCATGCCCACATTGATACACATTGCCATGGCCACATTGATACTTAGGAGCATGGCCACACTGATACTTAGAGGCATGGCCGCAATGCTACTTAGTGGCATGGCCACACTAATACACAGGGGCATGGCCACAATGATACTTTGGGGTATGGCCACACTGATACCTAGGCCAAGGCCACACTGATACTTAGGGGCAAGACCACATTGATACTTAGTGGCATGGCCACACTGATACTTAGAGGCATGGCCACACTGATACTTAGTGTCATGGCCAAACTGATGCACAGGGGCATGGCCACACTGATTCTTAGGGGCATGACCGCACTGATACTTAGGGACATGGCCACTCTGATACTTAGTGGCATGGTCACACTGATACTTCAAAGCATGGCCACACTGATAAACAGGGCCATGGCCACACTGATACTTAGGACATGGCCACACTGATACTTCAAAGCATGGCCACACTGATAAACAGGGCCATGGCCACACTGATACTTAGGACATGGCCACACTGATACTTCAAAGCATGGCCACACTGATAAACAGGGCCATGGCCACACTGATACTTAGGGGCATGGCCGCACAGGGGCATGACCACACTGATACTTAGGGGCATGGCTACACTGATACACTGGGGCATGGCCACACTGATACTTAGAGTCTTGGCCACACTGATACATAGCGCCATGGCCACACTGATACTTTGGGATATAGCCACACTGATAGTTTGAGGCATGGCCACACTGATACACAGGGCCATGGCCACACTGATACACAGGGCATGGCCACATTGATACTTAGTGGCATGACCACACTGATACTTAGGGGCATGGCTTCACTGATAAACTGGGGGATGGCCACACTGATACTTAGAGGCATGTTGACACTGATACGTAGGTACATGGCTACACTGATATACATGGGAATGGCCACATGGATTCTTAGAGTCATGGCAACACTGTTACTTTGGGGCATGGTCACACTGATATTCAGGAGCATGGCCCCAGTGATACACTGGAGCATGACCACACTAATACTTAGAGGCATGGCCACAAGGATACTTAGGGGCATGACCAAATTGATATTTAGGGGCATGACTACATTCATACACAGGGGCTTGGCCACAATGATACTTAGTGGCATGGCCACACTGATACACAGGGGCATGTCCACACTGATACTTAGGGGCATGGCCACACTGATACACAGAGGCATGGCCACATTGATACACAGGGGCATTGCCGCACTGAAACACAGGTGCATGGCGACACTGATACTTAGGAGCATGGCCACACTGATACATAGAGTCATGGCCGCAATTATACTTAGGGGTATGGCGACACTAATACACAGGGGAATGGCCACACTGATATTTAGGTGCATGACCACACTGATACTTAGAGGCATGTCAGCACCGATACTTAGAGGCATGGCCACACTGATACACAGAGGCATGGCCACATTGATACATAGGGGCATTGCCACACTGATACACAGGTGCATGGCAACACTGATACTTAGGAGCATGGCCACACTGATACATAGAGCCATGGCCACAATGATACTTAGGGGCATGGCGACACTAATACACAGGGGCATGGCCACACTGATACTTAGGGGCATGACCACACTGATACTTAGAGGCATGGCCACACTGATACTTAGCGGCATGGCCACACTGATACTTATGGGCATGGCCACACTGATACTTAGGGACATGGCCACACTGATACCCCGGGGCATGGCCACACTGATAAACATGGCCATTGCCACACTGATACTTAGGGGCATGTCCACACTGATACACTGGGCATGGCCACATTGATACTTAAATACATGGCCACACTGATACTTAGAGGCATAGCCCCACTGATACACATGGCCATGGCCACACTGATACTTAGGTGTATGGCTACACTGATACACTGCGACATGGCCACACGATACTTGGAGGCATAGCCACACCGATACACAGGGGCATGACCGCACTGATACTTAGGGGCATTGTCACACTGATACTCAGGGGCATGACCCCTTATACACATGGCCATGGCCACACTAATACTGAAAGGCATGGCCACCACAATGATACACAGAGCATGGCCACATTGATACTTAAATACATGACCACACTGATACTTAGAGGCATAGCCCCAGTGATACACAGGGCCATGGCCACATTGATACTTAGGGGCATGGCTACATTGATACACAGGGGTTTGGCCACAATGATACTTAGGAGCATGGCCACACTGATACTTAGAGGCATGGCCGCAATGATACTTATGGGCATGACCACACTGATACACAGGGACATGGCCAAACTGATAGTTTGCAGCATGGCTACACTGATACACAGGTGCATGGCTACACTGATACTTAGGAGCATGGCCACACTGATACTTAGTGGCATGGTCACACTAATACTTAGGGGCATGGCACACTGATACTTTGAGGCATAGCAACACTGATATACAGGGGCATGACCACACTGATACTTAGGGGCATGGCTACACTGATGCACTGGAGCATGGCCACACTGATACTTAGAGTCTTGGCCACACTGATACTTAGCACCATGGCCACACTGATACTTAGCACCATGGCCACACTGATACTTAGGGACATGGCCACACTGATACACAGGGCATGGCCAAATTGATACTTAGAGGTATGGCCACACTGATACTTAGAGGCATGGCCCCACTGATACACAGGGGCATGACCACACTGATAGTTAGGGGCATGGCTTCACTCATACAGTGGGGAATGGCCACACTGATACTTAGAGGCATGGCCACACTGATACACAGGTGCCTGACCACACTGATACTCAGGGGCACAGCTACCCTGATACACAGGGCCATGGTCACACTGATACTTAAAGGCATGGCCACACTGATACTTAGGGGCATGACCACACTGATACTTGGGGCATGGCAACAATGATATACAGGAGCATGGCCACAATGATACTCAGGGGCACAACTACACTGATACACAGGGCGTGGTCACACTGATACTTAGAGGCATGGCCACACTGATACTTAGGGGCATGACTACACTGATAATTGGGGGATTGCCACAATGATATACAGGGTCATGGCCACAATGATACTTAGGGGCATGGCTACACGGATGCTTAGGCTATGACCACACTGATACTTAGGGACACAGGGGAATGGCCACAATGATATACAGGGGCATGGCCACAATGATACTCAGAGGCATGACCACACTGATAGTTAGGGGCATGGCCACACTGATACTTAGGGACATGGCCACACTGATACTTCGAGGCATGATCATATTGATATACAGGGCCATGGACACACTGATACTTAGGGGCATGGCCACACTGATACACAGGGCATGGCCACATTGATACTTCGAGGCATGGCTACACTGATACATAGGCCCATGGCTACACTGATATACAGGGCCATGGCCACACAGATTCTTAGAGGCATGGCCACACTGATACTTCGAGGCATGGTCACACTGATACTTAGAGGCATGGCCACACTGATACTTAGGGGCATGACCACACTGATAGTTAGGGGCATGGCCACACTGATACTTAGGGACATGGCCACACTGATACTTTGAGGCATGGTCATATTGATATACAGGACCATGGCCACACTGATACTTAGGGGCATGGCCACACTGATACACAGGGCATGCCCACATTGATACTTTGAGGCATGGCCACACTGATACTTAGAGGCATGGCCCCAATGATACACAGGGCCATGGCCACATTGATACATAAGGGCATGGCTACACTGATACTTAAGCTCACGGCTACAATGATATACAGGGCCATGGCCACACAGATTCTTAGAGGCATGGCCACACTGATACTTTGGGGCATGGCCACACTGATACTCAGGGGCACGGCTTCACTGATACACAGGGGCATGGTATCACTGATACATACAGGCATGGCCACATTGATACTTACGGGCATGACCACACTGATACTGATCATTTAATACTGAAATTTAATGAACTTTTTGATGAAATGGGATATATGTATATGAAAGCATTAATAGAATGTAATGAAGATAAATTAAATATATTGGTTGATGAAGTTGAAAATATTAATGAATCAATTTTACGACATGAAGACTTTGAAATATTGAGTGATTTATATCACAAACAATTTCATTTGGCTGATAGTAGAGCCAAGGAGGCATTTGAGAGAAAAAGTAGAAAGATAGACCGGGATGTGGAATTATACAAAACGCATAAAGTATACATATGGCCACAGGATAGAAAATTATTAGTTAAGAACAGACATGGTGGCAATAGTGGATGGGGAGATATTAATAGGGATGGAAATTTTCAAGGAGGCAGATTCAACCCCGGTTTCAGGAAACCGTTTCATCAGGGGATCAGGAAATATTAAGAAAAACAACAGAACATGTGGAAGAAGCTAATGGTAGTGGGTTTGGTGAACAAAGTAAAAGTAAGAATGAAAACTATTCAGTAACACAGAGACACATTTTATTGGAGCCACAAGCTACTACAGCCTTAGGGGAACAGGATACATCAAGAATAGTAGTTGTACCCATGGATAAAGTTAAGGACAGTGAAGTGGAACTGAAAAAACAATCACTAGTTCAGACTGGCAATGAGAATATTGAACAAGAAACCCTGGAAGATAAAAGGGAACCAGTCATCATACAAGAGAATAAGCCAACTATTATGGTATACAATGGTTTTAAGGTATTCAACTACACTGACATGTTTATTAAGAAGGAGTTTTGTACATTACTTAGTAAAGGAATGAAATTTGTACCTTCTAATAAATTCAATTTAGTGGATCATATTAAGGAGATTAAATTATTTAGTAGAAGGCTTAATTTGGCATTACAATTTGATAGCAATAGTAAGGAACAATATGTAAGCAATGAATTAAAGAGGAAAAGTACTTATATGCCCAATAACAACAGCCAAGTCAATGTCTTTGAGCAAATGGTATGCAAAGAGGTATATAGTCTTAACAAAGAAATTCAAATAAAAAGAAGAAATAAACAGGGAGATAATATTACGAAGGAAGAGAGAATATGTTTAAATGATATTATTAATAATCAAGATATTAGAATTATGAAACCGGACAAAGGTGGAGGGGTGGTTATTTATTCTAGTCTATCTTATAAAGCTGAGATATACAAAATTCTATATGAAACGGAGAACTATGAAACAGTATCTATTAATCAAATTAACATAGGTTTTAGAAGAATAGATCTGATACTAGAGGAATATTTAATAGATAATAGAATCACCCTAGAAATATATGAATTTATAAAGGTAGAAACCCCAGTTATGGCGCATATAGTGGGGATCCCCAAAGTACACAAGTCTGTGGAGAGACCCCCATTTAGACCTATTATTTCCGGTTCCAGATCAAAAACATTTAACATAGGGAAGACCATAGATAGATGGACTAAGCATATATATGAAAACATCCCGTTTATTATAAAGGATTCTTGGGATTTCTTGGGGGGAGGGGAAAAAATTTTTAAAAAAATTTTTAAAAAAA